>NC_079204.1:49784284-50067129 GCF_026745355.1 Beta vulgaris subsp. vulgaris | reverse complement strand
GAAGAACGCTTGGCCTTGTAATCTATACCACCATGACCTATAAATTTGGGCTTTCCCCACCCAAAATCTGCTTCATGAAAGGGAAGCCCCAAGAGTTTATTGAGAAGTATGGACCGTTTTCATCACGAGACCCACGTACAAGATTGGTTATATCCGGTTGCATTTCTATATAATCAATTGCTGATCTTAAGTACTCTGTTCTTTCCACCCTGTCAAATGTCTTGCTATAGATAGGGAAACAGTACATCTATTATGAAATATTTCAAAATGAAAATGATGCAGGTATATATTAAGAAATGGATATGGTATATTCATAGTTGTGTGACTTCCTCATTCTCAAAGAGTAATTGTCAACCATTAGAAAATAAATGTGGTTTGCGCTTTTTGCGCTTTTTTTTTTACCATGGATTGAAATTTCTATAATGTGTAATATTTTCTAACTCAGTTTCAATAGGCTTTCTTGGTATTTTTCTCATCACATATCTTGAGCAACATTTTTTTGGGTAAGTCAAGTTTATCACAAATTCTTATATGTGGGTAGGTCTGGCAGGCCTATGTCTAAAGCTCATCCTCTTTTGTTTCTTAAGATTTTCTTATTTCTCTCTTCTCTCTCATGATTTTCCATTTTCTTCGTCGCTCGAATATTAACTGCTTTGCCCAAGAATCGAGGGAATCACTCCTTATCTGCTGCCCAAATACGCACAGAATTAAGGTGAAATTTAAGCCTCCATTCTCCTAGCATACTTCTACTTTTTTCCGGAGTCTCTTAAGCCTAAACGGTACTACTCTTGGTTTAGTTATGTTAAAATTTTATAATGTTTCGTGTTGGTTTGTTACGATTTTGAATCATGAGTTTGAACTTGGTATGAAATCTCTGAAAACTTAACCAGATGAAGTTAAATAATAAGTAACGATCTATTGGAATTCCGTTTTTGCGTCAATTTTGAACTAAGTGCTTACACTAGTGGAAAAAAGCAGAAGGGCTACGCAGAAAATGGCATGTAGGGCTGCGCTTTTTGACAGCAGCCCTTTCCATAACAGCCCTTCACTTTTCAAGTAGGGCTGCGCTAGTCAGGCGCAACCCTTCACAAGGAAGGGCTGCGCTTTTTACTAAAAAGCGCAGCCCTTCTATGAAAGAAGGGATGCGCTAGTTCTAACTAGCGCAGCCCTTCTATGACAGAAGGGATGCGCTACTTAGAACTAGCGCAGCCCTTCTATGAAAGAAGGGTTGCGCTAGTTCCAACTAGCGCAGCCCTTCACTGATCTTTTTTTTTTTTTTTTGCATCACAGCAGCCTGCATCACAGTGCACAGCAGCATCCTGCATCCCAGTGCACACAGCAGCCCCCACCACCTTCACACCCACCCCTGCCCACCCTCCACTGCCCACACTCACACCCCACTGCCCCCACCCCCACCCTACTGCCCCCTCCCCACTGCCCTCCCCACCACTGCCCCCACCCCCACTGCCCCCTCCCAGCCCCACCCCACCCCACTCCCCACCCACTGCCCACCCCCACTGCCCCCCTTCCCACCCCCACCCCACACCAGCAGCCCCACCACCCCACCCCCACCCCACCCAAAACCTCCCTTGGACAAAAAAAAATGCAAATTGCAATACGATAATATATGACAAGTGGAGAAAGGTAATAATTAACTTCAAATATATTTAATAATGTAAAAAGTGTACATAGATGATAAAACTAGTACATTCGAGCTAAATCTCATCCTATGCAATCATCGGTAATGTGGGACGCCAACTTATCCGAACTTCATCAATTTCTTCTTTGGTGAAGTTCCTAAACGTGGTGTGGAATTCGCATAAACCTTGCAAAACAACCAAGGAATAAACACATATATAAGAATTCATCATTTTACCGTAGTTAGTACTTCTAAAAATGACATATACCTTCCCGAAATTCAATCAAAATCAAATGCAAGACTAAAAGTCTACACACTAGTTATAATATATCTCATATAATCATGTTCAAAGAAAATTTGGGGTTAAATGACTTAATAAGTACATTTTGGGAGCGAAAAGGCCAAAATAGGCCGGAAAGGCCTTTTCGTTCCGAAATGCAACCAACAACAAATGCAAGCCTAAGAATCTACATACTAGTTATATTATGCCTCATATAATCATGTTCAAAGAGAATTTGGGGTTAAATCACTTCATAAGTACATTTTGGGAGCGAAAAGGCCAAAATAGGCCGGAAATGGCCTTTTCGTTCCCGAAATGCAACCAAAAACAAATGCAAGCCTAAGAATCTACAAACTAGTTATATTATGCCTCATATAATCATGTTCAAAGAGAATTTGGGGTTAAATCACTTCATAAGTACATTTTGGAGCGAAAAGGCCAAAATAGGCCAAAATAGGCCGGAAATGGCCTTTTCGTTCCCGAAATGCAACCAACAACATATGCAAGCCTAAAAATCTACATAATAGTTATATTATGCCTCATATAATCATGTTCAAAGAAAATTTGGGGTTAAATCACTTATAAGTACATTTTGGGAGCGAAAAGGCAAAATAGGCCGAAATGGCCTTTTCGTTCCCGAAATGCAACCAACAACATATACAAGCCTAAGAATCTACATACTAGTTATATTATGCCTCATATAATCATGTTCAAAGAGAATTTGGGTTAAATCACTTCATAACTACATTTTGGGAGCGAAAAGGCAAAATAGGCCGGAAATGCAACAAAACAATTGGAAACCTAAAAGTTACATACCTTTCGAAGATCACCAACATCTTTGCAATAGTTGACGATATCGAGCATGAACCTCATGACGTAATACCCACACGCATCCACCTTCTTGTACCGGACACTAAAATTCACCAAAGATGCAATAAATGACATGTTAGATGTGTATTATGTGTTTCATAAAAGGATGCAAAAAATTACTCATGTTACCTCGACTAAATACCAAACAGGAGGTTTTTTGTCGAAGTCCAGATGCAGTAATCTTCTTCATCACACTACATCAATAATTATTATAAGATTAGATGTACATTTAATATTTAATAAGCTAATATAGTTTCGATTAGGCTACCTATTTAACAATGATTTGACTAGTAAGGACCGTATTGTTCCTTTACGCAAAGAATCAAAGTGGTAGACTTCGTTACGTGACAAACATATTGCAATCAGTGTCCAATGGTTCCTACAACAATAAAAATGTTATTATTTATCGTAGAACAACTAATAGGTCAATTTAATTAATATAAAAAGTAGTTTAAGAAGCATACGATTCAATGTAAGGAAGAAGAATGATCTTATATCCATACGAGAACATGCGTTCAAAGAATCCTTGAGATATGCTTTCACCTCCTTTTCGTTTTGTACGCAACTGTTATCTCGTACAAAGCTTGGACATAACCAACCAAACATTGGCTGACTAGATTGCCTCAAATCATTGTATAATAGCCTGAGAATTCATATTGATAAAAATAAAACTTACTTATTATGGAAGTTATTATTAGTTGGATTGAATACTACTTAATTAAGGCATATATGTATATTTATTAATTTAATATACTAATAAAGTATTACCTCATGAATGTTTGTATATGGAAACATTCAACTTCCTCAAGTAAGAATTCTTTAATATCAACCTTAGAAATGAAGGTCGATGTTTCCTCAAATAGTGGAATTGGGGTCCGACAACTTAATCTCAATCATTGCTTCATCGTCTGCATCCTAACGCACTCATGTAGCCAGAAGCACGGTTAGTAAGGCCTTGCACCACCTCCATATCCGTAATGAGTGGAGACTTTGCCGTAGAAACATTTACTTTCTCCACTTGGGCACGTCGGCCTCCCTGAGGTGAAGCTACCTTCTTTCCCTTCCTGTCGGCCTTCCCCGAACCCTAGTAATTAGTTAAATTAAAAGATATTACTGACAATCATATATGTGAACTATAAAAGAAAACTATGTATATAACTTATGTTAATCATTGTACCTGATCTGATAACCACACCAATGCACGCGGCCATAGAACATAACTGCCAAGGGCATCAGCAATAACTGTACACCAACTCTGCATTCGGCAGCGGAAGAGGAAATGCTTCGAAACCGGGCACAATGTCTGAAACGCTGACCACATAGTGAATATCAGCGACTGGCTGGTTGTGCAATGTATCCGGTCCCTAGGGGGCTGTGCAGATCCATAAGCAACGATAATGAAACTACCATGACCATCTCCTTGATTTAATAGCTCACATGGTGTCTCTTCCTTTAAAAAAAACTCTATATCATAGTTAGTCTATGAAACAACATATATAAGAATCATATTAAGAACAATAGTTGTGATATTAAATGATTACCGTGAACTCCGGATTGGATGAGGCTGCTAGGAACAGGCTGCGTAGGAACCCTGCCCTGCGGAAAGCACCAAAAGTCGGTAAGCCATCTGCCAAAATGGCGTTGAAATTCTGAGTCATCTCCGTCTGAGCTCCTCCCGAATTGGGCTTTCATAGCCTCCACATCTATGGAAGCTGCTGAATTGACACTAGAGGCACTGGATTTGACGTAGAGGTGTATTGATACCATACACCTTTCTCACCCCGAGGGGACACCTCCTACGCCCCTCACACGTCCATACTGGTCCCGTCCTAGAGTCTCGTGTAAGGCATCAACTTGTCCTCTAGGAGTGAACTCACCAGTTCCTCCTTTTCCTTCAAGCCAATCTGCAAAGGATAAGAGAAAAATACTCGTGAGCGCACAAGTTATATTATTATGTATACCTTATCAAAAACTTATAATATGTACTTACAATGGCATTAGCTATCTGTTTTGTTCCGGGATCAGGTATGACTCTCTGTCCCTTTGCATCAACCCCATGCATGGAACACCACCAATCGAGCGCTCTATCTGGTTGCCGCTGTGCAACTGTGTCGTAGAGCTAGTGCCCGATGCCGTGGTCGACGCAATCGTGGGGTAATGGTATACATCCACGATTCTCTCGCCTGACCATACGACTGAGCACCCAGATGGTGATAGTCTTCCTAGCTTTTGCATTCGCGTACTTTTTCTCACGATATGCCTGAAACACACAAATATAAACAAAGGTTAGATATGGTGTTATACAATAATATTGGATCTAAAAGTATTAAATCTTAGCTAGTAAAATATTCTTACAACAGCTTCTGGGGTTGTTTTTTGTGCAACAAATGCATGCCACTCCTCAGCTGTGATATGCCTCCATATCTGATATGGAAGCTTGGAGGGCGCCTCAAATGATGTGTCCGGTGAAGCCTCAGAAGAAGGTGTTGCTCCCCCGTAGATTTTCTTCTTCTTTGATCCCCCCGACTTTTCTCCGCTTCGTGATCCACCCCGACACTAGCTTGGCCTTGAAGTCTCGGAACCTCTGGGCAACCGCGGATAGAAACACAATCTTCTTCGCTTCATCATTTGGAATATGGAATTGATTCTACAAAGAACACATTTCACAAATTAGTAAATATTACATAGTATATTTAACTAAAGTGTTAAGATTCTAAAGTAATTGTACGCAATCTTACCATAGTATCTTCCCAAATCATCTTCTTCAAAGACTCGGGGACCTCTTTCCATGAGTGGAGAATGGAGAGCTTATGCATGCAAATCCCAACTTGCATGGCATACTTTTGACGCCATTTTCCACAAGGTTCCCCAAATGATCGTAATCCAAAGTCATTAGGTGGGTTTCCCTAGGACTTTGTAGGTCCCCTTCCTTTCCTCTTTTTCTTTCCAAGTTCTTACTTGGCCTTTGTAAACCTTTTTCTTCATGGCGAGCCATAACCAATTGTCGCTGTTCCTTTTTGTAATCGAAACACTCATCCTCGGTAGTGTGTTCCGCACTCGTATCCGTATGCACCTTCGCCATTTCCCTGAAATTGTACAAACATACGAATTAATTAAAAAAAAATTTAGGGCGGGAGGGGCTGTGCAGTGGGGAGGGGGAGGGGGGCAGCAGAGGAGGGGGAGGGGGCTGTGCCGGGAGGGGGAGGGGCAGCAGGGGGGAGGAGGTGTGCAGGGGGAGGGGTGTGCAGGGGGGAGGGGTGCAGCGGGGAAGGGGTGCAGCAGGGGGCAGGATCCTCAAGTACATTTATGCCTTCCGTGTGGTCTACACGCATATAGTTCTCCGACATATTTACATCATCTTCCACACAAACTTCAGGATATGTAAAAGGGGGGAGATCCTCAAATGCATCATATTCTTCCTCATTATCAACATCACCAATACCGAGGATACTTCTTTTACCAGGTACAACAATTGACCACTTATGATCAGCAGGATCAGTTATAAAAAAATACTTGCTTGACTTGTGATGCAATTACAAATGGCTCCTCAGTTTCACGTAGACGACTAAGGTCAACAAGAGTGAAACCGCAAGGATCATCGTTTCTAACACAACGTCGATTATTGTCAACCCACGTGCAACACAAGAGGCAAATATTAAAAGTACAGTAGTCCAGCTCCCATATTTCTTGTATTCGCCCATAATAGTTGTTATGGCTGAATTTTTTACAGGTTGACATTGACGCAATGACGCGATGACTCGATGACGTGACGCCATGTGGCACAGTGACGAAGAAATTCAGACCCGAAAACGTAGCAAACAATGTGGGATTTTAAGCTAGAGCATTAAATGAGTAACGGTCCGGCTAAATAAGGGAAGAGTTTAACAAGCCATAAATTCAGCCGTTGAGGAGCGTGAGTAAGAACGTTGGAGCATAAGTGAAGGAGATCACCGTGATTTAAGCAGAAAAATCAATGTAATAATGAGTAGATTTATTATTGTATTCGTTGGGGAAAAGCCAAAGAAAAGAGAAGGCATATATAAGAGAGAAAGGTCATTGTCATGTTTTTTACGCAACATTGTGAGAAAGACACTAGAGTGAACTAAGCATACTTGTAAACGACAATCAGTCACGAAGAAAGATAGTGAACTACATAAGTTTGGTGGACCTCCAACCACCCGCGGTTTTTTACCCATCTTCATTGGGGTTTTTCGCGTCACCATTTGTGTGTCTTCATCCCCTTTGATTCGCCTTTGCATTATTTTGTCGCATCGACTTTGACATCATCTGGTTGACATGTCCCACAAACTTTAGTTTCATCCTAAGTGATCAATTTTAGCATAAACAATTTGGCGCCCACCGTGGGGCATAACCAGACCATCTACTATTCATAATATGTCAAATGGGAGAAACACCTAACCTCGAGAAAATGCAAAGGCAGTACGAGCAAATGAGAGCAGAGATGCTCGAAATAAAGCAAGCTAACGAGCGTCTAACTACCGACTTTACGACATCGTAGGAGAGGATCCAGAAATTGCAAGAGCAGTTAGCATCGTCCAAGGCCTCGAAAACCCGGCGTCGAGAAAATCTGATCGACATCCCTTTTATGGGGAATCTCTCTAAGTCGGATGATGAAGAGCCTGAAGATGACGAAGAGCCCGAGGACGAAGAGCCCTTTAACAATGAAGAGAACGACTAAGGTGGTGGAGAAGCGAATCTTATGACAAAGCACATGGCTCAAATCGAAAGGCAGAACAAGCGCTTGATGAAGCTCATGTCCCAGCTCCCCGGAGCTCCAACACCAGGCATCGTGGAACACCCCGACGGCTACGCAGAGTCACCCTTCGGTGATAGGATCTCAAGGGTCGTTCTCCCAAAAAGCTCAACCTGCCTACCTTAGCTGCTACTTATGATGGTTCAACCGATCCAGGCGAGCACGTCGCGCAATACAAGCAACGGATGTGGCAAGCGTCAATTCCCTGGCATTTGGTAGAGGCATGCATGTGCAAGTCGTTTGGAGCCATGCTCACCGGTCCCGCTCTCAAGTGGTTGGGATGTCTCAAGCCAGGAAGCATTGGCATTTTCTCCACCCTCGTCAATAATTTCTATGAGAAGTTTGAAGGCAGTCGCAGCTTGGAAAAGCAAACGAGCGACCTATATGGCGTCGTGGAGGGACCCAAAGAATTCGTTCGCGATTATTATAATCGACTTAACAAAGAAATAATTAGCATTAAAAATCTTGATACTAAGACTGCTATTGAATGTTTCAGGAAAGGATTAATCTTGCGGTCAAAGCTATACAATCGTCTGACGAAGTATCCGTGCCAGACGTTTGAGGAAGTCAAGTCGCGAGCGTTAGCGCAGATGAGGTTGGAGGAAGATGATGCCATCCTCAACACTATATCCACCCGACGCGCACCAGATACTCCCGCTGATCGGAATGCCTTTGTCCCTAAGAAGAACAACTGGCGAAGTCACCCTTACAGCCGTTCAAACCAGGTAAACAATGTTACGGATGTTGTCGAAAGTGTAGGTAATAGCGCAAGGACGGAGTCGCCAACCTTCCCTACTCTAGACTCCTACGGATTCTCCGTTGACGTTGGAGGCGTTGTTAATGCCTTATCTAAAATCCGAGCGCCAGTTCGTTGGCCGAAGAAGAGCGACCGCCCGGAGGCGCAAAAAGACCAGTCAAAATGGTGTCAGTTCCATTATGACCATGGTCATAAGACGGAGGAGTGCATTGCGTAGCGACGAGAAGTTGCGTTGATGCTCAATAAGGGGCATCTTAAGGACCTCTTGAGTGACAAAGGACAAGCATCCTTTGGAAGAAATACCGCGCAGTCCGACCCTCCCGCGTCGCCCGCACATGTAAAGGTAATTAACGTCATCTCTGGTGGATCTGATGTATGTGGACTAACGTATTCCGCAGCCAAAAGGCTAGCAAGAGAGGGCACCCCCTCGTCCGCCGTTTATAAATTTTGCAGGTCAGCTGAGGAGCGCAAGCTCGAAGCGATGGCGATAACCTTTGACGATGACGACGTATGCGACGTGGAGCATCACGACGGATTAGTCATATCCCTGACTGTCAACAACTGCCTGTTGAAGCGAGTGTTGGTCGATGGGGGCAGCTCAGCCAAGATCATATTCAAAAGCGCCTTTTGAAGGAATGGGTCTGTGTGATAAAAATATTACTAAAAAATCTACTGTTTTAGTAGGTTTCAGTGGAGAGGCTTAACATACCGTCGGAGAGATCACACTGCCAACGCTGGCCAAAGGCGTCAAGCTCCCAACCAGGTTCAACGTTGTGGACTACCCGTCAGCGTACAATATCATTCTCGGTACCCCATGGATACATAAGATGAAGGTCGTCCCTTCAACCTATCATCAGTCACTGAAGTTTCCTACCAAATGGGGCGTCCAAGAAATAAAGGGAGAGCAGAAGTCTGCAAGGGAATGCTATAGTTCGTCGCTCAAGCCACCAAAAGCGGCTATCTAGCAATTAAAGGATGGGTCAGCGCCCGACGCGCCCAGCGAGCAGGACGTGGATGAAGTGATGCTCAATCCATACATCCCCGATCACGTCGTTCGAATCGGAGCAACATTGTCACAAGAGATACGAGATCAGTTAGTTGATTTTTTGAAAGCTAACCAAGATTGTTTTGCTTGGTCCCATGAAGACATGACAGGAATCAGTCCTGACGTCATCACGCATAAACTCAACGTCGACCCCGCTCACAAGCCTGTAAAGCAGAAACGACGCAAGTTCGCTTCTGAAAGGAACCAAGTCATCAACGACGAGGTCCAGAAATTGATCGATACCGGAAAGATCCGCGAAGTAAAGTACCCGGATTGGCTAGCCAACGTCGTGGTGGTCAGCAAAAAGAACGGGAAATGGAGAGTTTGCATCGATTTCACAGACCTAAACAAATCATGTCCTAAGAATCCATTTCCTCTCCCTCATATAGATGCAATGGTCGATGCAACGGCCGGTCACGAGCTCTTAACGTTCTTGGACGCGTATTCCGGGTACAAGCAAATATTGATGCATCCAGACGACCAGGAAAAGACCGTGTTTGTTACTGATAAAGGTATATATTGTTACAAGCTTATGCCTTTTGGTTTGAAAAATGCAGGTGCCACGTATCAGCGACTAGTTAATCAAATGTTTAAAGATCAACTGGGTGACACCATGGAAGTGTACATCGATGATATGCTCGTTAAATCCAAGCAAGCAGGCGATCACATTCAACATCTGTCGGAGGCTTTCGGCGTATTACGAAGGTATGACATGAAATTAAATCCTACTAAGTGCACCTTTGGAGTGTCCGCAGGCAAAATTTCTAGGATACGTCGTGACGCAACGAGGAATTGAGGCCAGCCAAGATCAAATAAAAGCCATCATCAACATTCAGTCCCCACGAAGCGTCAAGGAAGTGCAAAAGTTGATCGGTCGCGTGGCTGCGCTAAATCGTTTCATATCCCGGTCATCTGAGAAGTGTCATCTATTTTATGACGTCCTCAGAAAGAACAAGGGCTTTGAGTGGACGCAACAACATGAAGACGCGCTGCAAAAGCAAAAAAGCTACTTAGCGTCGCCGCCATTGCTGTCAAAGCCGAATATCGGGGAAACGTTGCAGCTCTATCTTGCGGTAAGTAACGTCTCTGCTAGACGCGGAGACCAGGTATTCTTCATTAGAAAAGCTCATTTTAGCCATAGTCGTAGCTGTTAAGAAGCTTAGGCATTATTTTGAAATGCATACTGTTGTCGTTATGACTAATTATCCTATCAAGTCTGTCTTGCGCGACGCAGCGGTGGTGCGCATGGCAGCACAGCAGCAAATAGTAGCGAGGAGCTTCAACAAAAACATCCAAGCCAAGTCCTTTGTCGAAGGAGATTGGGTCCTAAGGAAAGTATTCCAAAACACACAAGAGGCTAACGCTGGCAAGTTAGGCCAGAAGTGGGAAGGACCATATCAAATCAGTAAAGTAGTAGGCCATGGAGCCTACCAATTGGTCCGACGTGACGGAAGCTCCGTACCTCGTAGCTGGAATGCCACACACCTCAAACGATACTACTTTTAAAAACATGGTGACGAGCTTTTTTTCTCAGTCTAAAAAAAATAAAAATAAAAACATATATATATATATATAATATATATATATATATATATTATAATATATATAATATATAATAATATAATATATATATATATATATATATATATATACAAATACATAGAGATGTAGAATGATTGGTAATGCTATAATGTTTGGGTCGCTAGGTGTTAGCGACCATAGTGTTCTCTCACTGGGTACTTGTTGAAGTTGCAGGCAAATTGTCCCCATTCAACTTGTTAACGTCCCGATGATTTCCACCATCGCCTCAACCGACGCGACGACAGGGGCACAGTCATTTTATAATCATAGCCACTGATGACTTTCAGCCATCTCCCTGACGGGCACATGTAAGTTTTATGTATTTCCTATGTGTATTCTAAAAGTCGTTTAGTCCAAACGACACGTCCGAACGACCAATGGCGACTTTTATTAAGTCCAAACGATATGTCCAAACGACCAATGATGACTCTTGTTAAGTCCAAATGATACGTCCAAGCGACCAAAGATGGCCTATTGGACGCCTGGCTAATCCTATAGAAATGTCAAAATAACGACCGAGACACATGCATGTGACACACAGCAGAGACATAAGATTATCTATGTTAAAAATCCAAAAGCAACGAAGTAAATGGTCACTGTTATGGCTGATTTTTTTACAGGTTGACATTGACGCAAGGACGCAATGACTCGATGACATGACGACGTATGACACAGTGGCGAAGAAATTCAGACCCGAAGATGTAGCAGGCAACGTGGAATTTGAAGCTAGAGCATTAAATGAGTAACGGTCCGGCTAAAAAAGGGAAGAGTTTAACAAGCCATAAATTCAGCCGTTGAGGAGCGTGAGTCGAGACGTTGGCGCATAAGTGAAGGAGATCGCCGTGATTTAAGCATGGAAATCAATGTAATAATGAGTAGTTTTATTATTGTATTCGTTGGGGAAAAAGCCAAAGAAAAGAGAAGGCATATAAAAGAGAAAGCGAGGTCATTTTCATGTTTTTTATGCAACATTGTGGGAAAGACACTAGGGTGAACGAAGCATTCTTGTAAACGACACTCAGTCACGAAGAAAGATAGTGAACGATATTAGTTTGGCGGATCTCTAACCACCTGTGGTTTTTTACCCATCTTCATTGGGGTTTTCCGCGTCACCATTTTTGTGTGTTCATCCCCTTTGACTCCCCTTTGCATTCTTTCGCCGCATCGACTTTAACACTATCTGGTTGACACGTCCCACAAACTTCAATTTCATCGTTAGTGATAAATTTTAGCATAAACAATTTGGCGCCCACCGTGGGGCATAACCAGACCATCTACTATTCAAAATCTGTCAAATGGGAGAAACACCTAACCTCGAGGAAATGCAAAGGCAGTACGAGCAAATGAGAGCAGAGATGCTCGAAATGAGGCAAGCTAACGAGCGTCTAACTACCGACTTTACGACATCGCAGGAGAGGATCCAGAAATTACAAGAGGAGTTAGCATCGTCCAAGGCCTCGAAAGCCCGGCGTCGAGAAAATCTGAACGACATCCCTTATATGGGGAATCTTTCTGAGTCGGATGATGAAAAACCTGAAAATGACGAAGAGCCCGAGGACGAAGAGCCCTTGAACAATGAAGAAAACGACCAAGGTGGAGGAGAAGCAAATCTTATGACAAAGCGTCTGACTCAAATCGAAAAGCAGAACAAACGCTTGATGAAGCTCATGTCCCAGCTCCCCGGAGCCCCAACGTCAGGCATCGTGGAACATCCCGACAGAGTCACCGTTCGTTGATAGGGTTTCAAGGTTCGTGCTCCCCAAAAAGCTCAACCTGCCTACCTTAGCTGCTACTTATGATGGTTCGACCGATCCGGGCGACCACGTCGCGCAATACAAACAACGGGTGTGGCAAGCGTCCATTCCCTAATTAACATTTGGTAGAAGCATGCATGTGCAAGTCGTTCGGAGCCACGCTCACCGGTTTCGCTCTCAAGTGGTTGGGATATCTCAAGCCAGGGAGCATTGGCAATTTCTCCACCCTCGTCAATAAGTTCTATGAGAAGTTCGAAGGCAGTCGCAGCCTGGAAAAGCAAACGAGCGACCTATATGGCGTCGTGCAGGGACCCAAAGAATCCGTTCGCGATTATTATAATCGCTTTAACAAAGAAATGATTAGCATTAAAAATCTTGATACTAAGACTGCTACTGAATGTTTCAGGAAAGGACTAATCTTGCGGTCGAAGCTATACAATCGTCTGACGAAGTACCCGTGCCAGACGTTCGAGGAACCCAAGTCGCGAGCTTTAGCGCAGATGAGGTTGGAGGAAGACGACGCCATCCTCAACACCATATCCACCCGACGTGCGCCGGATACTCCCGTTGATCGGTAGGCCTTCGTCCCTAAGAAGAACAACTGGCGAAGTCACCCCTACAACCGTTCAAACCAGGTAAACAATGTTACTGACATTGTAGAATCTGCAAGTAACAGCGCAAGGACGGAGTCGCCAACCTTCTCTGCTCTAGATTCCTACGGATTCTCCGTCGATGTCGGAGGCGTTGTGAACGCCTTAGCTAGAATTGGAGCGCCAGTTCGTTGGCCGAAGAAGAGCGATCGTCCGGAGGCGCAAAAAGATCAGTCAAAATGGTGTCAGTTCCATCATGATCATGGTCACAGGACGGAGGAGTGCATTGCGTTGCGACGCGAAGTTGCGTTTATGCTCAATAAGGGGCATCTAAAGGACCTTCTGAGCGACAATCCGACCCTCCTGCGTCGCCCGCACATGTAAAGGTAATTAACGTCATCTCTGGTGGATCTGATGTATGTGGACTAACGTATTCCGCAGCCAAAAGGCTAGCAAGAGAGGGTACCCCCTTGTCCGCCATTTATAAATCTTGCAGGTCAGCCGAGGAGCGTAAGCTCGAAGCGATGGCAAGAACCTTTGATGACGACGACGTCTGCGACGTGGAGCAACTGCCTATTGAAGCGAGTGTTGGTCGATGGAGGCAGCTCAGCCAATATCATATTCAAAAGCGCCCTCGAAAGTATGGGTCTGTGTGATAAAGATATTACTAAGAAATCTACTGTTTTAGTAGGTTTCAGTGGAGAGGCTCAACATACGTCGGGGATCACGCTGCCGACGCTAGCCAAAGGTGTCAACCTCCCAACCAGGTTCAACGTTGTGGATTGCCCGTCAGCGTACAACATCATTCTCGGTACCCTATGGGTACATAAGATGAAGGCCGTCCCTTCAACCTATCACCAGTCACTGAAGTTTCCTACCAAATGGGGGGTCCAAGAAATAAAGGGCGAGCAGAAGTCTGCAAGGGAATGCTATAGCTCGTCGCTCAAGACCCCAAAAGCAGCTATCTAGCAATTAAAGGATGGGCCAACGCCCGACGCGCCCAGCGAGCAGGACGTGGATGAAGTGATGCTCGATCCATCCATCCCCGATCGCGTCGTTCGAATCGGAGCGACATTGTCACAAGAGATAGAGGTTCGTTAATTGATTTTTTGAAAGCTAACCAAGATTGTTTTGATTGGTCCCATGAAGACATGACAGGTATCAGTCCTGACGTTATCACGCATAAACTTAACGTCGACCCCGCTCACAAGCCTGTGAAGCGGAAAAGACGCAAGTTCGCTCCTGAAAGGAACCAAGTCATCAACGACGAGGTCCAGAAATTAATCGATACCGCAAAGATCCGCGAAGTAAAATACCCAGATTGGTTAGCTAACGTCGTGGTGGTCAGTAAAAAGAACGGAAAGTGGAGAGTCTGCATCGACTTCACAGACCTAAAGAAAGCATGTCCTAAGGATCCATTTCCTCTTCCTCATATAGATGCAATGGTCGACGCGACAGCCGGTCACGAGCTTTTAACGTTCATGGACGCGTATTCCGGGTACAACCAAATATTGATGCATCCGGACGACCAAGAAAAGACCACGTTTGTCACTGATAAAGGTATATATTGTTACAAGGTTATGCCTTTTGGTTTGAAAAATGCAGGTGCCACGTATCAGCGACTAGTTAATCAAATGTTTAAAGATCAACTGGGTGACACCATGGAAGTATACATCGACGATATGCTCGTCAAATCCAAGCAAGCAGGCGATCACATTCAACATCTGTCGGAGGCTTTCGACGTATTACGAAGTATGGCATGAAATTAAATCCTACTAAGTGCACCTTTGGAGTGTCCGCAGGAAAATTTCTAGGTTACGTCGTGACGCAACGAGGAATTGAGGCCAGCCAAAGATCAAATAAAAGCCATCATCAACATTCAGTCCCCACGAAGCGTCAAGGAAGTGCAAAAGTTGACCGGTCGCGTGGCCGCGTTGAATCGTTTCATATCCCGGTCATCTGAGAAGTGTCATCTATTTTACGACGTCCTGAGAAAAAACAAGGGCTTTGAGTGGACGCAACAACATGAAGACGCGCTGCAAAAGCTAAAAAGCTATTTAGCGTCGCCGCCATTACTGTCAAAGCCGAATATCGGGGAAACGTTGCAGCTCTACCTCGCGGTAAGTAACGTGTCCGTCAGCGGTTGTCCTAACGCGGGAAGCGGAGAGCCAGCAACTACCAATTTACTATGTCAGTAAGTCTCTGCTAGACGCGGAGACCAGGTATTCTTAATTAGAAAAACTCATTAGCCATAGTCGTTGCTGTTAAGAAACTTACGCATTATTTCGAAACGCATACTGTAGTCGTTATGACTAATTATCCTAGTCTGTCTTGCGACATCCGGAATTGACAGGTCGCATGATCAAATGGGCAATAGCACTCAGCGCGTACGACATCCAGTTTCATCCAAGGACTGCTGTCAAGTCACAAGTTTTGGCAGATTTTGTGGCAGACTTTAGCCCAGAGCTAGAAAAGCTCGCAGACGACGAAGTCGCGAGGATTAACCAAGTGGACGACGACTATTGGATATTGTTCGTTGACGGATCTTCTAATTTTTGTGGTGCAGGTCTAGGCATTGTGCTAAAGCCACCACAGGGGGGCAAGATAGTACGAGCCATTTGCTGTGAATTTAGAGCGACGAATAATGAAGCTGAGTACGAGGCGCTCATAGCCGGAATGACGTTAGCAGAAGACATGGGAGCGAAAGCATTAAAAGTCTACAGCGATTCACTGTTGATAGTCAGCCAAGTCAAAGGCGAATTCGCAGCAAAAGACTCTAAAATGGCCATGTATTTGGAAATAGCTGAGAGTAAAAGTAAAGTGTTTAATTCGTTTGATATTTTTGCAGATACCTAGGGATCAAAATACACAAGCGGATGCATTGGCCAACCTCGGATCTTCTTTCAGGGACGTTTCGCTTACGTCCGTCCCTATTGTTCACTTGACAAACCCTGCTATCGCTAGGAGTATTGGAGACGTTGTCGCAACCGCGACCGACCAACCTCGAGAAAGTCGTGGGGTCGTTAATAATGTAGACAACCCCGCATCAGAAAGCGACCTTGACGACGATGAAGTAAGTGTCAGTTGGACAAACCATTTTATGATTTCCTTGCTAACGATGTACTCCCGACATATTAGGCGGAAGCACGCAGAATTCGGTTCAAGGCATCGCGATACGTCCTCATTCAGGGAGTACTCTTCAAACGATATGCCGCAGGCCCCTACCTACGTTGTTTGGAAAAGGAGCACTAGGGCCAAGTCCTGAAGGACATGCATGACGGCACCTGTGGGAATCATTCAGGAGGGCGCAGATTGTCTAATAGACTATTGCGCATGGGATATTATTGGCCAACAATGAGGAAGGACGCAATAAGGTATGTCGCCAAATGTGATAGTTGTCAACGACATGCAGGTATGACGCACAAACCTTGTGAACCTTTGCATCCTACTCTAACACCTTGGCCTTTCATGAAGTGGAGCATGGACATAGTTGGTAAGTTACCTCCAGCCCCAGGACAGAAGGTCTTTATGTTGGCACTAACTGACTATTTTTCTAAGTGGATTGAGGCAGGTTCTTTTCAACAGGTATGTGATAAGGAAGTGATTTCCTTTATATATACTAACATCATTTGCAGATTTGGCGTCCCGTTCGAGATAGTATGCGACAACGGGTCGCAGTTCATTAGCAACGAAACAAGACGCTTCTGCGATGAGTGGGGCATAGCGTTGCTAATGTTAACGCCAAGATACCCGCAAGCCAATGGACAGGCTCAATCCAGCAACAAAACGATCATTGACTCTTTGAAGAAGCGGCTCACAGCCAAGAAAGGTAAATGGGCGGAGGCGTTGCCTTCCATCCAATGGGCTAATCGCACGACACCATGCACCGCCACCGGACAAACTCCGTTCTCATTAGTCTATGGTTGCGAGGCTGTCTTGCCAACGGAGGTGAGCGTCCCGACTGCGAGGTGTAGCCTAGCGATGGAGCAACGAAACCGCGACGAGTTGATTAACGACCAAGATATCATTGAGGAATTGAGCGACGCAGCGATGGTGCGCATGGCAGCACAGCAGCAAGTAGTAGCGAGGAGCTTCAACAAGAACGTCCAAGCCAAGTCCTTCGTCGAAGAAGATTGGGTCCTAAGGAAAGTGTTCCAAAACACACAAGAGGCTAACGCTGGCAAGCTAGGCCAGAAGTGGGAAGGACCATACCAAATCAGTAAAGTAGTAGGCCATGGGGCCTACCAATAGGATCGACATGACGGAAGCTCAGTACCTCGCAGCTGGAATGCCATGCACCTCAAACGATACTACTTTTAAAAGCCAAGTGGCGAGCTTTGTTTTTATTTTCAGTCTAAAAAAAAAAGAAAAAAGAAAAAAGAATATTTATATATCTTATACATAGAAAAGTAGATTGGTTGGTAATGTTATAACTAGGTCGCTAGGTGTTAGCGACCATAGTGTTCTCTCACTGGGTACTTGTTGAAGTTGCAGGCAAATTGTCCCCATTCAACTCATGAACGTCCCGACGATTTCCACCATTGCCTCAGCCGACGCAACGACAGGGGCACAGTCATTTTAAAATCATAGCCATTGGTGACATTTCAGCCATCCCCTGACGGGCACATGTAAGTTTTATGTATTTCCTATGTGTATTCTAAAAAGTCATTTAATCCAAACGGCACGTCTGAACAACCAGTGATGACTTTTAATAAGTCCAAACGATACGTCCGCATGACTAATTATGACTCTTATTAAGTCCAAACGATACGTCTGAACGACCAAAGATGGCCTATTGGACGCCTGGCTAACCCTCTAGAAACGTCAGAATAGCGACTAGGACACATGCATGTGACACACAGCAGAGACATAAGATTATCTATGTTAAAAACTCAAAAGCAACGAAGTAAGTGGTCACCCCCATAAGTGACCCAAAAGTATTATACAAACAGTCACTCCCTTGAGTGACTTATAACATAGTTTGATTAAAAAAGTCTAAACGATAAGAGGCATGACATAAGGGACTAGGAGATTAAATGTCAGGGACCTTCTCAGCTTCTTTCTCCTCTGACGCTTCAGCTGGCAAGACAATGGCTGGGGCTTCCTTCTCAGTCAGGGTCAGGGGGCACATCTGACGCTATGAACACAGCACAAGACGGGGCGTTTTCATCAACCTTTGACGAAAAATCTGCGGTCGCAGCTAAGTCCTCCTCATCCATAAGATCTTTCATTGACCCCATGAATTGGATGTATAGGTCGATGTCCTTTTGCGGCGTCCATGATGCTGTCTTCTTCATCAGGATCTGGTACATCAGCTTCGCCTTGACCCTAGTCGTCACCCTCAGCCTCGAGCATGTCCAGCTCGTTCTTCTGTGCGTCGACGTTCGCTTGGAGCGTATACATTGTGGTACTTTAATAAAAAATTCTAATAATAACATAATCAGCTATAGTAATATGAATAATAAAATAATAGACAATAATACAAATGTTTAATAAAATAATAGATAATAATACAAGTATAATACTATATAATCATTCTGGTACTTTAATTAAAATTCTAATAATAACATAATCAGCTAACAGTGATATGAATAATAAAATAATGGACAATAGTACAAATGTTTATTGAACATTGACTATTTGGACCTTATTGGACCTGATTAGACCTAATTGAAGCTTATTGCACCTGTTTAGAATTTATTGGACCTTATTAGACCTGATTGGAACTTATTGCACCTGATTAAAACTTATTGGACCTTATTAAACCTGATTGGAACTTATTATCCTGATTGGATCTGATTGCAACTTATCTGAACTTATTAGACCTAAAACTTAATTTTTAAGTTAAGGAGAACGCACCCAAGTCATCAACTCCATCTTGGCCTGTAATGACTGTAATGCCAGTGCTGACATATTGCATCCACAATTTTGGTTCTTCATGGAGAATTGTCCGTCACTCTCTCTCTCTAGATTCGTCAACTGCTGGTATTAGGTGTTATTTTGTCTTTTCATTTATTATTTCCAATAGTCATTAAGATATTTGCTCTTTATTTCTGTGGTACCGTTTAATGCTTTTCAACAACACATAGTACATAATACATAGACTACATACTGCTATTACCTACCGAGCAATAAATCAATAATCAAAATCATTGCAGTCGTGGATCCAGTACCCGTTTACTGCTCTTCGTTCTTCAACAACGCCACCTACATATTACCTACCAACAGTGGCGGATCCAGAAATTCAGAAATGGGGGTACGGAACAATGAGCAACTAGATTCATAAAATATATCATTTTTCCTTCCCTAATCTTTGGCTATATTTTATTTTTTTGGAGCCAAATTTCGCCTACTTTAACCAAAATACCATTAATATATAAGAAAAAAATTCATATGATATAAATGCTCCGATACAAGATGTGGATAAAGGTAATGAATTTGAATTTCGAGGAAATTTTGAAAGATAAATTATTGTAGAAGAATTTTTTTAAAATTTGTTGTTGATATAAGTCACATAATCATGTTAATGGAATAAGGTGAAAAATGGTTATTAGAAGAAAAAATGATGACTTAATAAGTACATAGAAGTGAGATAAAAAAAATACAAAATAACCCGACAATTTTAATATAAGTTAGCAACTTTCTATAATTCATATTGGTGTATGTATAATAAGAATTGCATATTTAACTTCTATATAAGTTATTCCTTTTATTTAGGAGGGCCTAAAAGAGTAAGAGGAAGAAAAATTGTTGCTAAAGAACATTTGAGAAAAAAGAAAGAGTAAGAAAAAAAAAAAAGAAAGATTGAAAGGTAGATTACAAGAATCGAACATGCAACCTCACACTCTTTATCATTTTCTCTCCCTTACCACTGAAACAAACATAGTTTTGATAAATATCTGCATGTGTAAACTATATATCTGCTTTTTCTAAATTAATGGGGGTACAGTTGTACCCACTGTACCCCCAGTGTATCCGCCCATGCCTACCAAGCAACCTCATATCATTGAAGTCTCGCTATTGTCAGCATATTTCAAGCACTTAACACTTAACAAGTGGGCTATCATATAAAGTTAAACTATTTTATTTTAAGACTACTAATTGAATATAAGGGTTACTTATAATTGCTGGGTTACTTATTATAATAGTTTGGGTGATATGAAAAATTATTGGAGTTACTTATATGTCCCAAGTTAGGGTTTTTGAAATTTTTTGGAGTTACTTATGTAACTAGTTGAGGACCTGAGGTTACTTCTTAGGGGTTACTGATCAATATAACGAGGCCGGGTTTCTAACTTGTGTCTTAATATAATTAGTTAGTCTTAGGAGTTACTTATCAATATAATAAGGGTATGAGATGGATCTCTGCCGACTTAATTCACTATTTTGTGAATCCTATTGGAAGTAAAATAGGATTCTTATGTTCGTTCGTGTATGCGTTTAGTTCTGCATTTGGAGAGGGAGAGTTTGTGGGAGGATTTAGTAAAGCTCTCCTCCACCATTGATCTAGCTTCCTTGGATTGTGTTAGGAGATTTTGATATAAGGTTCTTAGTGTGTTGTTAAGGCACAAAAAAAAAAAACTTTTCAAATTATATTTATAACTCCTAACAAGCAATTACTAATTGAAATTATATTTATAACTCCTAACAAGCAATTACTAGGAATGTAATAAAGGCAAGTCAATGGTCGGTACAGGAAAATTGGGATCAACTAAGGTTTAACACAAGATTAAATTGCCTAATTGAAGATTATTTAAGGGTTTTGCAATGGTTTCGTAAACAACTAATAAGTAACTAAAATCAAATAGAACAAGAAAACAAACCCTGAAAATATCAATGAGAAACATAGGTCAAGGCTACTATATCACTAATAGAATAAATGCTATTTGCTGCGGTTAAAAACTGCCCTATTGCGCTTTTTGGGCGCGCAGCAATTAAGGGTGCAGCAATAGGTAATTCATATATTGCTGCGGTTTTAAACCGCAGCAATATCTGACATATATTGCTGCGGTTTTTACCTAAAACCGCAGTAATATTAGTATTTTATATTAAAATAGTACAACATATATTGCTGCGGTTTTTTTACTTAAAACCGCAGCAATATACGTTGGGCAGAAAAAAAAAATTTTTTTTTTTAATTTTGACATCAGATTTGGAAAATAAAAAGGTTGAAATAAAATAAAACATTACTTATTGAAACTAATGACAACAAGTTATTATATAAAATTAAAAACATAAAAAAAAACACAAAAAAAAACATATTATGTTATTACTTTTTTTGAAGCAGATTATAAAAAATCTGCTATGTAACTTCAAAAAATAAAAGAACAAATTTATACTATAAATATAATAAGATAATACAATAAAACACTAGATCTGAAAATATTACAACAACAATAACCAAAATAACAACAATTACAAAAATAACAATAAAATAATAACGAAAAAAAAAAAACAAAATTCTGAAAAAATAATCTAAAAAAGAAACCGAAAGCCCAAGAAGGTCGTCGACTAGCGCGAGGTTGGGGCTCTTTTTTGTTCGATATGAACGGCCGACGAGGGATTACTTCGACCGACGAAGCAATCGAACAGGCGACGACGGAACGACTTCGACCGACGAAGAAATCAAACATGCGACAAGGGGACGACTTCGACCGACGAAGAAATCGAACAGCCGACGAAGAAATGACTTCGACCGACGAAGAATTCGAACAGCCGACGAAGATTTCGGAAAGCCGATGAAGAAATTGAACAGCCCACAATGAAAACGATGAAGAAATGGAAAAGCCGACGAAAAAGAAATCGAACATCCGACGAAGAAAACGAGATAGATCTCATAAAATCACTTAATTTGAGAATTGATGTGTTGATTCATTCGAAGAATTGAGATGAGAGGCGAAAAATTGAGAGTGAGAGGGGAGAGAGAGAGGCGTGAGAGGAGAGAGAGAGGAGAGAGAGTTAAAAAACGACCGAGAGAAAAAAAAAGAGGTTGAGAGATAAGGAACCCTAACAACATACTTTTAATATTTGACAACATAAAGCCCAAACCCGCGCGTCCTTTTTTTTTTAAAAAAAAGCATACAATATTACTGCGGTTTTGGGCGGGAAACAACAGCAATATATTTTAAAAATATTTATTTTTTTATATTGCTGCGGTTTCCCGCCCAAAACCGCAGCAATATTAGTCTTTCCAGGCCCCACATTTTTTTCAAAATGTATCCGTTGAACAATATTGCTGCGGTTTGGGGCGGGAACCGCAGCAATATAATTATTTTATATTTTTTCTTTTTTTTTTTGCGTGTAATATTGCTGCGTATAGGTAAAACCGCAGCAATATCACCGCAGCAAATAGCATTTATTCTACTAGTGTATAAATGAAACCGGAAGAATGATCATTAATGCAATTGTGAATTCAAAAGCGATAATTATGCAAGGTTTAGCTTTCCTCTAAGATACTCAAGTCCTCTTTTCAATGGCCTTTAAGATGAATCGCATGAACAATCAACTAAATCTTCTCTTGAATTATCTTAAGATAATTGATTAAGAGATCAAATAAGTATGAAAACTCCTAATAAAAGGATCCATTTGATTTCTACCCAATATATTGGCCTAGAAATTAAGTTGATTCACGCGGATGAGAAAAGGGTTCAAAACACTAGTAGAATAAATGCTATTTGTTGCGGTTAAAAAGTGCCCTATTGCTGCGGTTTTGGGTGCGCAGCAATTAAGGGGGCAGCAATAGGTATTAATTATATTGCTGCGGTTTTAAATCGCAGCAATATCGACAAATATTGTTGCGGTTTTTAAGCCAAACCGCAGCAATATATTTATTTTATATCAGATTTAGAAAGCATATTCCTGCGGTTTGTGAAGAAAACCGCAGCAATATGCTATATTTAATAATAAAATAAAATAGACATATTGCTGCGGTTTTTTTGGAAAACCGCAGCAATATGGTCTGTACAGGTAAATTTTTTTTTTTTTTTTTTTTTTTGCATTTTGCCATCAAATTTGAAAGACAAAACAGTTAAAAGAAAATAAAACACTATTGATTGATACTAATGACAAAAAATTATTATACAAAATTCAAAAACATAAAAAATATAACATAAAAAACAACAAATATAAAATTACATATAAATATCATTAATATAGAAAAATAAAAAAAACTAAGTATATAAATAATACAAAGTAAAATGAAAAAACTAAAAAGACAAAAAAAAAAGAAGATCAAAGAGCAGTCTCGTTATTTGCTCTCCAAATAAAATTAGCAACTAAATCACACATTCACACCAGTAGTTGCTTCTTGATGCATGTATTACTTGGACCAAATCCAACTGTATTGTGTAATGAGCAGGAGTCAATCAGTTGCCAACCAAGCCAATAATTTAAGACTCATTCATTATTCACTCAAAAAAACAGAAAAAAGAAACTGAAGATGGATCTAGAAGAGGAGTATAAAAAACGAAGAGAAAAAGGAAAAAAAATTCAGATCTAAAAAACAGAAAAAAGAAACTGAAGATGGATCTAGAGAAGAGGAGTTTAAAAAACGACGAAAAAAGGAAAAAAAAATAAGATAAAAAAACAGAAAAAGAAACTGAAGATGTATCTAGAGAAGAGGACTCTAAAAAACGACGAGAAAAAGGAAAAAAAATCTAGATCTGAAAAACAGAAAAAAAAAAAAAAAAAAGCAAAGAAAGAAATTCGTCGGTGGCGGCGAACGAGCATCGTTGCGCTCGACGAACAATCTTGATCGAACAACGGCGGAGTAGAGAAGTGACGAACACTCTGGTCGAGGCCGATGGGCTTGGCGGATTCGTCGCGGTGCTCCGTTCGAAGGTTGACGGGAGCAGTCGAGGCCGGTGGACGACGAAGAAGAACGCGTTGCTCGTCGCTCCGTTTGAAGGTTAGAGAGAAGAGAGAGTTGCAAGAGTTGAGAGAGAAGAGGTTGAGAGAGTTGAGAGAGAGAGGGTGCTGAAGAAGCGTGTGAGGTTGAGAGAGGGAAAGTGAGGATCAAAACCCTAATTGATGGGTTTTATATTTTATTTAAATAATATTGCGGCGGTTTTTGTCAAGAACCGCAGTAATATATTAAAATATTTTTACTTTTTTTTAAATAATATTTTTTAATGATATTGCTGCGGTCCTACGTGGAACCGTAGCAATATTAGCTGTACAGGGCCCCACATGTTTTTAAAATGATAACCGTTAGACAATATTGCTGCGGTTTTGGGCGGGAACCGCAGCAATATTGTCAATTTCTATTTTTTTTTTTTTTTTTTTGCGTGTTATATTGCTGCGTATAGATAAAACCGCAGCAATATCATCGCAGCAAATAACATTTATTCTACTAGTGAAATCTGATGAAGAATGTTTATAACCAAAATACCAAATGTAATCAATATCTATCCTAAGGCCTCAAAGCACCAAGATCAATACATAACCATCAGCATGTCAACCACAATTACATTAACAATCAATTCAAGGCCTAATATAATTCTAAAAGCCTGAACACTACAATCATCACACTAATGCCTAAGACAAAATGCCCAAGAAATATGACAGAATTCAGACCTATATCTTGTTGTAACACAATTAATAAGTGTGTTACCAATTAGGTATTGTGTGGCAGATTAAGAGAAGTGCTACATGATCTCATATTGGAGAATCTGGGAGGGGGATTTGTGCATGGTAGATTCCTGCATTTGTAAATTGGGATTTCCATAATGAAATAATGCTAGCCTTGGGATTTCCCTCTTCATTTACGACACTCATTATGCAATGTGTCTTCTTGGATGTTGAATGGAAACACAAAGGGTTTTTTCAAGTCTTATAAAGGGTTAATACAAGAGGACCCTCTTTCCTCTCTTCTCTTTGTGATCTATAATATTTGTCAAGGATTTTGACAAATCTTGGGGAATTAGAACAATTCCTATTTCATCCCAGATGCAAAGAAATGAAGCTTACACACGTGTTTTGCTGAGACCTCATTATAGTTGCAAGGGAGAGAGTATGTATCTATTCCTCTAATGTTGAGGGACTTTATATTGTTTTCAGATACTTCAGGTTTGAAAGCAAACATAAATAATCAGCTTTTTACACTTGTGGAATGCTAGAAGAAGATGTTCAAAGATTACTATGTTATCTAGTTTTACACAGCAATTGTTACCATTTAGGTACCTGAGGATACCTATACGTGCAAAGAAAATTAGTGTTGCCCAGTGAGAAGCTCACTGATAAGATGACTGCAAGGATCAAAGTTTGGAGCTCAAGAAACTTATCAGATTCAGCTAGTGTTCAACTGGTTAATTTAGTCCTACTTAGCCTTCATGTCTACTGGGCTTGAGTATTCATACGTCCTAAAAGAGCTCTCGCTGACATCAACAAAATTTGTAGAGCATTATAGAGTTGTCATCATTTTTCTTCTAAGCCTGGGATAATTGTCTGGGATCAGGTGTGCACACAGAAGTCTGTAGAGGGGTTAGATTTAGAAAAGTCATTGTTTGGAACATTGCCAGCCTGGGCAAATATGTTTGGGCTATTGCCTTAAAGCAGGATAGTGCATGGCTTAGGTGGATCAATTCCGTATATCTAAAGGGAGTATAATGAGGGAATTATGTGCCTAACTAATGGGCAAGCTGGTATTGGAGAAGGATTTGTGTGGTGAAAGATCAACTCAAGCAGATTTATTCACAAGCTGAGCTTAGTGATATGACAACTTATTCAATTAAAGCTGTATATTATAAACTTATTGGGGGAACAACAATCTGTCACCTGGGATAAAATTGTTTGGAATAGACTGGCTATTCCCAAACATAGATTTATTCTTTAGTTAGTTAATTGTGCAGACTAAGCTCCAAACTACTGCAAAGCTAGCACAATATGAGATAAGTCCTTCTGATTTGTGTTTGATTTGAGTTGGATTTAAAGAAGATCATGAGCACTTGTTTCACAACTATCTTTATTGTAGTGAATGATTAAAGAAGTTCAAAGAGTGGGTCAATATCACAAAAAGACTACTGATTTACATCAGTTGATCAGGAATATTCAGAATGGACACAGATCTAAGTTTCAAAGGCAAGTAATTTTAGCTGGCATTGCAGCTTTAGTGTACTTGATTTGCCATAGTAGGAACTTTGGCTACTGGCAGCAGTGTAATCCTAGTATTATCTGTGTGGTGAAACAAATGAAAAGTGTCACAAAAGCTAGAATTAGGGCAGTATTGCCTAAGAAGATATATAAGGGGGACTATGAGTGGTTCACAACTTTGTAATTAGTTGCCTATGATGGCTTGCGTTTCTTGCCTAAAGGTGATAGAGTTAACCTAGTTGGTTTGGATATCTTTAGGTTGGGTCAGGTTGTAATTTGTGGTTCAATTAATCCTCTCTCACTTAGCAAAAAATAAATAAAAATGCAAGGCCTAATTCATACTTTCATCCAAACCGTAGATTAGAGGCTATAAACTAATCATGAAATCTAAACATAAAAATTTTAAATTTATAACTAATCTAGGAATAAACATAATTAATAGGTGATTAATAGAATAAAAATAAGCAATTATAAAGCTATAATCTTTGAGATCTATAACAGCGGAAGAAGAGAGAATAACAATTAGAAGAATAAATAAAAACTGAAAACTTGCTGATTAAATTAATTAAAGTTTCTTGAAGATGTAGAAATGGACAAACTTCAATTTAAAAATCTGAAATCTCATAGTTTCAAAATATGTTTTTCTCTCTAAGTAGAACCTTAATAATCTCTCTAATAAACTAGTACAAAGCATCAATTTAACATACAATCTAACTAATGTTTTAATTGTCATGAGGCCTTACAAAAACCATTTCCAAAACTCAATAGGTACGGGAGTACCCCGTATACAGGTGCGGGTGCACCAAGTCATCTGGCTTATGAAGTTTAGCGTTTGCGAAGTGGTGCAGATGCACCTAACAGACTTGTGTGGCGTACCAGGCCAAGCATAGGTGCTCAACGACTTATTTTTGCTTCGATTTTGCTGGATTTATGATTTATTGTCATTGACTTCGTGGCATCGGCAACTTGGGCCTTCTTCACTTATCTTATATTGTTACTAAGGTTCTATTACTTCTCTACTTAACAAAATAACGAACATGAAGCAAAGTGAGGCGGAGGAATCAACCCACAAAGTTAAAGAATCTCTTATTCAATGCCTTGAAAACAATATTTCCACCTCGAGTTCTCCAATACCCCCCCAGTCTACACAAAAAAAATTCTAATTATCACACTATTCTTAATTCTCACATTAATAATCATCGATTTATTAAGGCAACAACCTCGAAACCACTTCTTGTTGTAGCCCCTACACATATGCATCCCACATACAAGGGGCAATACAATGCGAAAAATAACAAGGCCTAGAAATGAGAATTTAAAGCGGAGGACATGACTATGAAGCCATATCCTATGTGTCTAATGTCCCTTTCTTTGTTCTCAATATGTTTAACTTACGATCCATTAATGTCGACATCGACAAAGAATTTGCATGGGTGCAAGTGAGTGCAAGTGAGTGCAACTCTAGGCAAAATATGCTATGAAATCGCTAAGAAGAGTAAGAGGCATATCTCACCTATTGTTGGGATTTGCCTTAGTGTTGGCATAGGAGGAAACTTTACTGGGGGAGGATGTGGTACCATGATGAGGAAGTACATACTTAGCATTGATAACAACGATAAATATTTTCCATGATGATATGAGGATATGGGATTTGCAACCTGCCACACATATTTTCCAATAGCAACATTGTTCCATGTTGTTGGAATGATTCAAATATTAATTGCATTGTTTTAGGGTGTTAGTTAATCAACTCAAAGTCATTGGCTATGTTAGTGGATTTGTGGCAGAATATTAGGAAAACGTCGTTGTGCTTCATGTTTTTAGTGGGTTTGTTAATGAAGTTAGTGGGTCATTAGTTATGGGATACTTGTTACAGTTTTTACGTTTCCTTTGTTATTGCTTATGTTATACTCCCTCCGTTTCCTTTTAATTGTTACACTTACACTATTCACGTATAAATAACAAGTGATGATCAAAGGGAAATTTATGAATAGTGTACAATATCAAAGTGTAACAATTAATAAGAAATGGAGGTAGTATAAGCTTGTATTTTGTTTCTTGAGTTAGTGGAAAATGCAACCTGCATTAATTATCGTTTCTTCCATCACTGTTCATTTCTTCCTATCTTTTAGTTATATATTCAACACAAGTGTGACAATTTTTAATCCCAAGGCCTCCATATATTTTTGGACTACAAACCCAATCCCTCGAAATTATTATTTTAAGAGGTTTCTGTTCATTCAGAAATGTTTCTCCCTTGAATCTTTTAAAGATCAACAATGACATAAAGTAGGACCCAACATTAGAAAATTAATGCCGCTCGAATTCAGCTAATTGAAGCCCGTTAATAATATACATGTATTGATGAAGATGAACGAGCACAAATAATCAACATAATACCCTATAATTTTTCTTATAAATTATCATGATGATAAAATCACGTCAACTTTATAATATTCTTTTTCTTAAAAAAATAATTACATAAATAAATATATTGTATAAATTTTATTTTAACTTCTTCTTTTTAGGGAAAATGAGTCAGTAGCTAGCATTATTTACTAAGAAAACATTAAAAGTGTTCCAGTAGTGAAACAAGTGGCGTGGGCGGTAAGGAATAGCTGCACGGATGTAAATGTAAACTACTCTTGGGGGGACAATGCGAGTAAATTCCCTCCGATGATCAAGTCAGAGATTTGTATGTGAAAGATTTAGAAAGAGAAAGTAGAGACAAAGCGAGTGTGTGTGTGTGTTTAGAATGTACCTACAGAATAGTACCAAATTATGGCTACAATGAGCTTGGCTTGGGGAAAGATTTCCCTATTTTGTCCTATTATGTGTGTCGGACCACTTATGCACCTGATCTCAGGGTGCGTTCTATTCAACTTAAAAAATTAAGTTTCAGGTCCAATAAGTTCAGATAAGTTCAGATAAGTTCAGATAAGTTGCAATAAGGTCTAATAAGTGCAATAAGTTCCAATAAGGTCTAATAAGGTCCAATAAGTTCCAATCAGGTGCAATAAGTTCCAATCAGGTGCAATAAGTTCCAATTAGGTCTAATAAGGTTCAATAAGTTCCAATCAGGTCTAATAAGGTCCAATAAGGTCCAAATAGTCAATGTTTAATAAACATTTGTATTATTGTCCACTATTTTGTTATTCATAATTTCATATCACTATTAGCGGATTATGTTATTATTAGAATTATAATTAAAGTACCACAATGATTATATAGTATTATACTTGTATTAGTGTCTATTATTTTATTATTTATTTGTATTATGTCTATTATTTTATTATTTATTTGTATTATGTCTATTATTTTATTATTCATATTACTATTAGCTGATTATGTTCTTATTAGAATTTTTTATTAAAGTACCACAATGTATAGTATTTTACTTGTATTATTGTCTATTATTTGATTATTCATATTGCTATTGAATAATATTATAATCATGGTCAAATAATTAAGGTTAACAATAATAATAATAATAATTACATATAATAATAATAATAATAATAATAATAATAATAATAATAATAATAATTACATAATAATAATTAAGGTTAACAATAATTATAATCATGGTCAAATAATTAAGGTTAAAAAAAAAAAAAATAATAATAATAATAATAATAATAATAATTACATAATAATAATTAAGGTTAACAATAATAATAATGATTATTAATTTTTTGATTTTCTACTAGTGTTTTATAAAATTAAAACAACACTATTAGATATATTAGTGATGAAAGTTATGTATAGGCAAATATATAAATAGTAATGTTTTTGTTAAATTAATTATCATAAGAGATAATTAATAATCATTATTTTTAAAGGACGAATTATAATAATTATTATTCCATAAACAATTTTGAGGGGTAGTATTTACGTTAGTGGTAATATTTATGTTATTCATGGTCAATGTTTTTGTCTAATAAGGTCAAATAAGTTTCAATCAGGTTCAATAAGGTCTAATAAGTTTCAATCAGGTCCAATAAGGTCTAATAAGTTTCAATCAGGGTCAATAAGTTCCAATAAGGTCCAATAAGGTCAATCAGGTTCAATCAGGTCCAATAAGTTCCAATCAGGTTCAATCAGGTCCAATAAGTTGAATCAGGTGCAATCAGGTCCAATCAGGTTTAATAAGTTCCAATAAGTTCAGTTCAGGTTCAATAAGTTCAGTTCAGATAAGTTCCAATAAGTTCAGGTCCAATAAGTTGAATAGAACGCACCCTCAATCATCGTATAATGGTGGCAACCTGGCCGATATGGTGCTGGCGGACATGTATGATATGTGCCCGCTAGCGTACTTGGGTACTACTTATACTACTAGCTCCCCAAACATCATTGGGGGTTTGGCCAAGTCTTCTATTGAAATTGTTTTTGCTGGCTCTTCCAATTCCAAACATTCAGATCTGGATGTGAATGAGTGGAAAGTGAACTATCTCTGCAGGGATTGTGAAAGAAGAGCTGCGTTTTTTAGACAAGCGCAGCCCTCTTTTGTGAAGGGATGCGCTTGTCCAAAAAAATGCAGCCCTTCTGTTACGAAGGGCTGCGTTTTTTGGATAAGCGCAACCCTTCCTTATCATTTTTTTTATTCTAATGAATTGCGCGCATGTACAATATACCCAAGCACATTTCTATTTCCCTCCCTTAGTCAAATTTTCGAGCGAGAAATCCCCACCACCACCTTCTTTGCGCGAACCCTAACTCCGCCACCAATTGAACCACCACTAGTGCGCCACCACCACGCAGCTACACCACCTTGTGCACTCTTCTCTCCTCCAGTACTGCATTTATTGTGGATCATCACTTCTCTCACTCTCTTTCGCGATAAATCCCCTTTCACTCTTTCTCCTCTTTTACATTTCTCTAAATTTTGTTTAATTTGATGGAAACTTCTATTTTTTGTTGTTAAATGTGCTTGTATTTGCTCAAAGAGTGATTGCTTAGGGTGGGTTGGGTGGGGGGGGGGGCTGAGGGAGGGTGGGTGGGGGGGGGGGTGTTGGGCAGGTGGTGGGGGGAGTGCTGGTAGGGGTGGGGAGGGCTGACAAGGGTGGGGAGGGCTGGCAGGGGTGGGGGAGGGCTGGCAGGGGGTGGAGAAGGGTTGGGGAGGTTGGATAGGGGGTAGGGGAGGGCTAGGGATGCTGGGCAGGGGGTGGAGGGTGGGGGAGGGTTGGCCGGGGCGGGGGAGGGTTGTGGAGGTAGATTTATTTGTGTTTCTTAATATGAGATTGTATGAAAACGCAATGTAATTTAGCTATGAAATCTACAAGTTGTTTGAATCATCATCAATATGCCTAGATACCCGTTCAAGACTTACTCATTAAGTAAGTCTTGAATAGTCCCGGTTTGGGACTGTTCTTGGACGTTTGATCTCACTTAGGTGGTGAATGTGTGTCTTCTTTTCAATTTTGAGGAAAATCTTGGCTTATCGTTTCTCTACATTGTTCTCTGGGTACATATGTAGATAAGCAATTATCTACATTGTGTACTTGGAGAACTGTAGGGAAATGCTGCCGGATTTTCCTTAGAATTGAAAAGTTGGCAATATTTACTAGTGAGATTAGACGTCCAAGGATGGGTTAGGTTGGAGTATAAGGACCTTGCTGCATGCATACAATTGAACATGTACTATCTTAGCTTGTTATACGTGTGTGATTTGAATATGTGAGTGTATGTACTTTAATAATGATTGATTGCATTATAATGAATGTTGTGTTTAATTATTAGAGGTGGTCTTCTTGAATGAGATGGATCTACTTGGATGTATGGTAGTCGTGAATCGATTGAGTTTGTGAAGGGGTCTCGGAATTCTAAATGCATTAGAATATCAAACATCCTCTGGAGCAGTCGACTTTTATTGTCCTTGTTGTGATTGTAGAAATGTGAGCAAGGTTAGTAGTATACATGTGGTTAGGGAGCATGTCTTTCGCCGTGGGTTTAGGCCTCAATACCACGTATGGTTTGGCATGGTGAGCAGGGGAGGTATATGGAAGCTCTGAGTAAAGAATGATGTATGTGAAGAAAAGAAAGGGATGATGAGTTAGGGGATGAGAATTTGGATGATGAATTTGGAGATGAGATAGGGATCGGGTAGACGAGATGATACACGAGGTTGAAGATCAGTCGTGTAGACGACCTCGTATTTTTGAGTCTATGTCTCAGGCTGCTGAAAAGCCGTTGTATCCAGGTTGTACAAAGTACACCAAACTTTCGCGGTGGTAACACTGTTCAACATTAAGTCGAACGCTGGTTGGACGGACTCTAGTTTCACATCGTTGTTGGAAGTTTTAGCTGAGATGCTCCCTGATGGAAATGAACTGCCAAAGTCGTACTATTATGCGAAGAAGCTGATGTGTCCTTTGGTTTTAGAGTACAAGCGGATACATGCTTGTCCTAACGATTGTGTGCTTTATCGTAATGAGTATGAGATTTACATGAGTGTCCACGTTGTGGATTGTCGAGGTACAAGCGTGAAGGAGCTGGAGGTAGTGAAGGACCACCAGCAAGGTGTTGTGGTATCTACCCATAATACCTAGATTTAAGCGCATGTTCTCAATTAAAGGAGATGCGAAGAATTTGAGGTGGCATGCAGATCGTAGGAAGAAAGACGGTTGCTCAAGCATCCGGCTGATTCGCCTGAGTGGAAAACTATCAACAGGGTGCATAAGTCATTTGGTAATGAGGATAGGAATCTGAGGCTTGGATTATGTACGGATGGCATGAACCCTTTTGGCAATCTCAGTACGCAGCATAGTACATGGCCAGTAGTTTTAGTGGTTTATAACTTGCCTCCTTGGTTGTGCATGAAACGCAAGTACATGATGCTCTCTTCTTATATCGGGGCCCAAACAACCTGGAAATGACATAGATGTATACCTTCAGCCGCTTGTTGAAGATTTACAGAAGATGTGGAACGAAGGAGTGTTAGTATTTGATGCGTATGCTAATGAGATGTTCACTCTGCGTGCCATGCTTTTTTGTACTATGAACGATTATCCAGCTTATGGGAACTTATCTGGGTATAAGACTAAAGGAAAACAACCTTGCCCGATTTGTTTAGATGACATGAAATCTACACACCTTAAGGGCTGCAAACATGTGTATATGCGCACACGAAGGCTCCTCAGCCGCGACCATCCCTATCGGTTTAAGAAGAAGGCATTCGATGGGACGGTTGAAGAAGAAGTTGCTCATAGACCATTAACTGGTACTGAAGTTTATAATCAGGTGAAGGGCATTGAAACAGTCTTTGGTAAACCTGCTAGTGAGGTTGATCGACCTACAGGATTATGGAAAAAGGAGTCCATTTTTTGGAAACTCCCATATTGGAAAGATCTAAAGGTCAGACATTGTTTGGATGTCATGCACATAGAGAAGAATGTTTGTGAAGCTATTTTCGCGACACTTATGAATATTCCGGAAAAGACAAAAGATGTTAAGGCGTCACGACTTTACTTGGAAAAAAGGGGTTCGACCAGAGTTGTGGGCTCAGAAAAGGGACGGAAGGAAGAAGAAAAAGGGGAGGAAAGGGTTGATGATGAAACTCAGAAAAGTAAAAAGGTGGAGGATTCGGAGAAGAATTATTTGCCACCAGCTTGCTACACGATGTCGCGTGCAGAGAAACGGATTTTTTGCGAGTCATTGTATGGCATTAAGGTCCCACTGGCTACTCATCGAATATGAAGCGCTTTGTTACCTTAAATGGTGAGTTGAAGTTATCGAGTATGAAATCGCACGATTGTCATGTCATGATGCAAGTATTCTTACCGATTGCAATTCGTGGGATACTTCCAAAGCATGTGAGGCACACCATTACAGAACTGTGTTCATTTTTTCATACAATTGCAGCAAAGTCCTAGACCCGTCGACCCTGATTCCTTGCAGCCAAGATAGTTGAAACTCTATGCAAATTTGAGATGTATTCCCCCCCCCGCATTCTTTGACATTATGGTCCATCTCATTGTCCATCTAGTTCGAGAAATTAAGCTGTGTGGTCCAGTGTTTTTGAGGTGGTGCTATCCTTTTGAGAGATATATGGGAACTTTGAAGGTAAAGTTCGGAATCCTGCACAACCAGAAGGTAGTATAATTCAAGGGATTGTGGGTGAAGAGATCAGTAATTTTGTGGCTGAGTATTTTGCTAGTGTTGATCCTGTTGGACTTCCGACATCCCGACACGAGGGCAGACTAAGGGTACAATTGGTTCAAAATTGATCACACCTTCCGTAGAAAAGCGTAAACAAGCTCACTTATTTGTATTGCATCACGTACCAGATGTCCATCCTTATTTACATGAACATATGGAGGAATTACGTGTTAGCAATCCTGGAAAAGGAGTGAGGGCATTGACGCAAATGCATAACAAGACTTTCATTGATTGGTTTCATAAACGAGTACTTAATGATTTGGATGAAAGTGTTCCTGAAACAGTCAAGTGGTCAGCATTTGGTCCTCGTGAAGTGTACGCTCTTATGAGGGTTATGATATTAATGGATTATCGTTTTGGACTGAACGTCAAGATCTGAAGTCAAGATCGCAACAAAATAGTGGTGTTTCACTTGTGGCGTCGTCTACACAATACAAGCTCGAAAGATAAGTCGCTGTACATGCTGAAAGCAACTATTATGGGCGAATACAAGAAATATGGGAGCTGGACTACTGTACTTTTAATATTTGCCTCTTGTGTTGCAAGTGGGTTGACAAATCGACGTTGTGTAAGAAAGATGATCCTTGCGGTTCACTCTTGTTGACCTTAGTCGTCTACGTGAAACTGAGGAGCCATTTGTAATTGCATCACAAGTCAAGCAAGTATTTTTTGTAACTGATCCTGCTGATCATAAGTGGTCAATTGTTGTACCTGGTAAAAGGAGTATCCTCGGTATTGGTGATGTTGATAATGAGGAAGAATATGATGCATTTGAGGACCTCCCCCTTTTCCTATCCTGAAATAGTGTGGAAGATGATGTGAAATGTCGGAGAACTATATGCGTGTAGATCACACGGAAGGGATACATGTACTTGAGGATCCTAAGAAATGGCGGAAGGTCAATAAATCATGAGACATAAACTCAGGTCTGTGTAATTTCTCCAATTTGTAACTATTGTGTAGATTTTAGCCTATTTTGCTTTTCGCTCCCAAATCGTACTTATCAATCATTTAACCCCATCTCTTTGAACATGCTTATATGAGGATAATGTAACTATTATGAGAGTTATAGGCTTAGTTTGTATTTGTTTTGGTTGCATTTCGGGAACGAAAAGGGTATTTGGCCTATTTTTGCCTTTTCGCTCCCAAATCGTACTTATCGAGTCATTTAACCCCAAATTCTCTTTAACATGCTTATATGAGGTATAATGTAACAATTGTGTAGAGTTATAGGCTTGCATTTGTTGTTGGTTGCATTTCGGGAACGAAAAGGCATTTCGGGCCTATTTTTGCCTTTTCGCTCCCAAATCGTACTTATCGAGTCATTTAACCTACTGATGTATAATGTAACTAGTGTGTAGAGTTTAGTCATGCATTTTTGTTGGTTGCATTTCGGGAACGAAAAGGACATTTCAGGGCTATTTTCGCCTTTTTGCTCCCAAACCGTACTTATCGAGTCATTTAACCCCAAATTCTCTTTGAACATAATTATATGAGGCATAATGTAACTATTGTGTGAGTTATAGGCTTGCATTTGTTGTTGTTGCATTTCGGGAACGAAAAGGCATTTCGGGCCTATTTTGGCCTTTTCGCTCCGAAATCGTACTTATCGAGTCATTTAACCCCAAATTCTCTTGAACATGCTTATATGAGGTATAATGTAACTAGTGTGTAGAGTTATAGTCATGCATTTGTTGTTGGTTGCATATCGGGAACGAAAAGGGCATTTCGGGCCTATTTTTGCCTTTTTGCTCCCAAATCGTACTTATCGAGTCATCTAACCCCAAATTCTCTTTGAACATGCTTATAAGAGGTATAATGTAACTAGTGTATACTACACTTAGTTGTTCCATTAATTGTTAACCGGACCCGAAAAAACACTTGGCCGAAACTCGGCATGAAGTTCAATTTTTTCCGAACAAAATATAAGAATGTGAGTAACTTCTATCCGACCCGATGCGATTATTTTTGAACTTATGCGATTTTTGTCAATAACTGAAATAAACTGAAAAAAAAAAACTGAAAATAACCGCAACATATTTTCAAGACTATGGATTCAACCGTTGATTGGTTTAATTGTTTGGATAAAATTGGTTTCAACTGCAATTGAACTGAACTGAAAAGTTTGTTAACTGGACTGTTAATCATTTTAACTAGTACAAACTGAACTAATATGAATTGAACTGTTTGGTTATAACCATAACTAAACTGTTGAACTGAATTGACACCTCTAAACACCACCACTGCTGCCCTTCCTCCTTCGCCCCAACCCCACTCCACATTTCCACCCCTTCTTCTTCATCCTATTTTTCACTGCTCTGTAATATCAAAAAAAGAAAACTTAACATTCCTTTTTTTATGAACGAAACACCAATTTGTAAATATCTATTTCAGAATTTATAAATTGTAATTTAGAATTTATAAATCTAATTTAGAAAAGTGAAAAATTGCTTTAAATATATATGTATATATTAGGAATATAGAATATGTGAATATATCCATAATAATTAGCCATAAATATTATTTGCTAACGTGGACAAATTCGTGTCTAATATTAATTTTTTACTGTGGCCTTTTTATCAAAAAGGCTATCATCCCACAATATTTTGGCTAAGTAAAGCTACTGCCAAATCTTCTCATTAATATTAAAAGGAAACAAAACAACTCTCTACATAATATCTAATTATAGAACTGAAAACAAAAAGAAATACAAAAGGTGAGTGGTAAAACATGGCTCACTAGACCACTAGTCCACTAAACCATACTTAGTATTCTAAAAAACAAATACTAAAAACATGCTTTTTGATTTTTAGCCAGTGCTGCTAAGATTAAGCTAAGGAAGCACAACTAACTGACTAAATTTCTATCAACTGCTACATTGAAAGAATATTCTTAACAGGTAAAGGCAAGGAAAAGGAGGCAAATCCGTATATGACATTAATTTGCATGCATTATAGACGCGAGTCAATGGCTTTTTTGTTCATTTGAAGCTGATTATTCGAGGTTTTTACATCAAAGTTTTTTGCAATTGCCCGTAATTTTCCTTTCTGAACTTTTCCGGTAGAAGTCTTTGGGAGCTCCTTCACAAAACAAATCATTTTGGGTACCATATAGTGTGGAAGATTACCTCTACAATATAAGAGGACCTCTTGTTCTGTCACCCTTTTACTATGTGTTGCACTTTCCACCACAAACGCACAAGGGCTTTCACCCCATCGTGGATGTGGCATTGCCACAACCGCGACCTCGGATACATTTGGATGTCGAGAAATCACCCCTTCAACTTGCACACTACTAATATTTTCGCCACCCGAAATTATTACATCTTTTAATCTATCCATTATCTCTATATATCCATCAGGGTAGATCACACCTACATCCCCAGTATGGAACCACCCACCTGCAAATGCTTCTGAGGTTGCCTTGTCATTCTTAAAGTATCCCTTCATTATGCTACTACCGCGCAATACAATCTCCCCTGTTGTTTTCCCATCATGTGGCACACTTTGCATTGTGATTTGTATTTTACTCAACATCCGCTATGTTTAGTGCACTAATCCCCTGACGAGCCTTTAATCGTGCTCGTTCATCCTGTGAAAGGTGGTTCCACTTGCTCTGCCACTCGCACATTAATGCGCAACCTGTAGACTCTGTAAGGCCATAAGCATGCATCACATCAAAGCCTAACTCCTCCATCTCTTTTAATAACTTCGTTGGTGGAGAGGCTCCACCAGTAAGGACTTTAACTTGAGTCGACCTATTGAACTTCTCGCGATCTTTGGGATCGACCTGTTGAAGCATGTTTAACACGATGGGTGCGCAACACATGTGGGTAACCCCATAAAGTGCAATGCTTTGGTAAATTACAGACGCGGTTGTGTTGCGTATGCAAACATTAGTCCCACCTCTAGCCGCAATCCCCCATGTGAAAGTCCATCCATGACCATGGAACATTGGTACGGTCCACAAGTAAACAGGTTGCGTGCCCATTTCCCAACCTAATATCATGCTTAAAGTGCTTAGGTAAGTACCTCGATGACTATATACTACTCCTTTAGGTGATGATGTTGTACCAGAGGTGTAGTTAAGAGCAATGGGATCCCACTCATCCTCAAGTTTCATCGGTTCGAAATCTACATTTCCCGAGCTAATCAATTCTTCATAGTCTAGTTGAGTATCATACCTTCTGTTTAGATGAGCATCAACATTTGTCAAAGTAACAGAATTCTCGCTTATGTTAGGAGAATCAATCTCCCTAATGGTAACAATAGATAGTTTATGTGTTGAGTTTTTCGAAACTGAAGAATCGATCTCTAAGAGGCGAACTGCTTCGTAAGCCAAGGGGATGTACTCGTAGTCCACAAAAAAGATCTTAGCTTCCGAGTGGTTAAGAATAGCCTTGATAGTATTGGCATCAAGTCTAGTGTTGATGGTGTTTAGCACAGCACCAGCCATTGGCACTGCAAAGTGCATTTCGTACATTGCTGGTATATTTGGAGCCAATACTGATACCTGGCATTCAGGTTTGAGAAACGGAGAGCACTCAATTATTTAGAAGATAATTAGTTACATACACTTTGTGAAGGATATTAAAAGATGTTACATGATTTTTATTTTATGCAGAAAGAGAGGTTTCGGTAATTTAAAGTTTAGGTCGCTCTTTTCGCGAACTATAACGTAACCTTAACTGTTTAGATCGGTTATATACCGCTTAAGCGATTAACCGTTTTTCAGTACGTTTTTTCGGTTAACAATTAACCGTTATTTAAGTTATACTATTATGTTTTACTTAATGTATATATATATATATATAGATATATATTTTTTTTAATATTATTATATATACTCTAATATAAAATGTATTATCAAGTAGATAATAAATCTATTGGAATATATAACTAACACTAAGAATTCACTCTATTTCCTAATTATAGTGATTACATTAGTACTAGAGTTTCCAAATAATCACATGCTTCCTCTAATGGTTGTACCTTAGTAAGCAATATTAGAATTAATCTAATTGTTTGAAAATTGTTTCACAATAATTAAATAGAGATAAAAGATATTTTGATATTACGCTTAATTGTTTACTCCAAAATCATAACTGTAACCGTATCGTTTAACCTACCGTTAATATTATTGGTTCGGTAACCGTACCCTAAAAATACAAGTACTATTACATACCACTCATTTTGATCGATTTTATGGTATTTTGATACGGTTTTTTATGAACACCCTACTAGATTATACACGCATAAGATTTATATAATAGGAGAAAGCTAATAAAAAGCATACTGAATTTATAATAAAAAATTATAATGGGAATAATAATTTATATAGGTGGTTGTTGTGAAACCACAAGCACATAATTTTTTATAGCATTAAAATTTTTTTAAACGATATTAGATATTTAAAAACGTTGCTAGATTACTAAAAGTCATATATTCTAATAAGCATTCGCCATTTTCTAGTTATAGGGCCACATCCATTAAATATGTATATAGCTGTCCTTTTTGTTTTTTTTCCACATTTCTTTTTGGGCGTATTTTTTTTTTCTTTCTACTTTTTCTTTGTTTCTTATAAAAATAATCTATATGACTTTCCATGACTCATAACTTAAATTTGCCTTAGTTTCTACAGAGCGCAGTTGGAAATAAAAAAAAAGTGAACGTTGTAATATTAGTGAGGAATGCGTGCATTTTATCTAAAAAAAGGAAATTTTTTTTATAATTTTACGAAAGAATACATTATATAAATTTTAAACATTACTAATGAGATGGTCAGAGTATTCACAAGTATTAAAATAAATAACAATCTTGATATTACTCCAATGCAGGAATAGCACAATAATGAACAACAAATAACGAAAGTTCTATTGACTATCAATCTAGAAATAATAGCAAACAATAATAGAATATCAAATAAGAAAGCAGGAAAGAACACACCAGAAATTTTACGTGGAAACCCAAGAACTGGGAGAAAAACCACGAATCTGCACTAGGAATCGATGAATATTCAAGAAAGATTACAAAAGCACTCAAGAACTCTCTCTATAGCTTTTTCTCTCTCTAATTTGTGTTTAAAGATGAAGAATAATGAATAAACATAATTAGGGTTTATATTTATACCCACATTAATTAATAAGGAAAACCGGAAAACTCGTCCTCTCGGTTCGACGACCTGCGGGCGCAGGGTCAAAACCCGCGGGCGGACAGAAGTCGATAGAGAACGCTGCAGGACATCCTGCGGGCGCGGGATTTCGCGCGCGGGCGAACAGCAGCACTGCAGTGCTTCCTCCCGCAGACGTGCGGTCGCAGGCCCTCAAGCGCGGGTGAGTGCGGGCACCCCTCGAGCATCCCTCGAGCCACCCCTACTTCAATTCCTTCACCGTTTTTACTTCGACGCAACCTTTCTCCACACCCATACACCTCTATGAGCTTCATATAATACCATATACCCAACAGATTATGATCCAGATAACAATATAATTGAAATATATGTTGGATATGTGCTGAAAATCGTTGGAGAAACGAGTAGACGATTACGAGTGTTGAGTGTTGAGTGTTGAGTGTGTGTGTTGTGACAAAACGAGCCAAGCAAGTAGTGGAGTGCAAGCCACAAGCCATGGGTAGGTCGTGGTATTGCTAGCGAAGCCAAGAGCAGGCCATGGTGTCTACTAGCTTGTGACTGGGTGCACAACTTAAGGCCACAGGCTAGGCGCGGCTTCAGAGGAAGGCGACAACCTGGTCGTGGTGTTCCGTTGTTACAAGATTTTATTTGTTTTTCTACTCATAGGTTGTTTCCTATTGCATTAGGTTTCATTTTCACCCTAGTATAAATATGTTCGAGGGTGTTTTTTCATTGTATGTTGAGTGCGAAATATTCTTTAGATCTAGAGAGACTAAAGAATTCTCTTTGTATCATCATCTTATATTCAAAGTCTTAGTGGAGCATTTGTGGTTTTCTCTCTATTCAAGGGTTTTCACATTAAATCTTTTTGTATTCTTTATTGCTTTTTTTCCTTAATTCCTCATGTATATTATACTTTGCTTGCATGAATTATTAGTGCCTACGATACGAATTCCTAACAAGTGGTATTAAGAGCTAGGTTGAATGATTGTGCATATGCCTATGATGACAAGAAGATGAGGATCGATAAATTCGATGGTAAGGAATTTGGTTTCTCGAAGAAGCAGATTGAGGGTTATTTGTAACAAAAGACTTGTACCAACCTTTGCCTGAAAATAAGCCTGCTGCAATGAAAGATGAAGATTGGATAACGTTGGATGGGAATGAACTAGGTGTGGTTCGACGGATATTGGCAAAGAGTGTTGCCTTTAAAGTCAAGGATGTGAACTACGACAGGGTTTATCAAAGTTGTTTCAAACATGTACGAGAAGCCTTCTGTTGTGAATAAGGTATATGTGATGTGTCGATTGTTTAAACTTGAGATCATTGATGGTGAATCTACTACTGAATTTATTGATGATTTTTTTTCTATGTAATTGATTAGAAATATAAAAAAATCAAACCATTTACAACCTATCCCCTATAACTATGGAAGAACAAACCAACTAGGTTAGACTCTTCCGCTCTAGCCAGGGCAAAAAACTAGTTACAATATTCGCAACCCAAACCCACAAGGTATAAAACCACTGCTTATCAGTCTCAGAAATCGTTTTTGGCATAGCAATAAAAATTCTACACCTAACATGCTTTCTTATCAGACTAACCAAGCTCTATATAGTAGGAACCTTTAAATTTCATCTACTGTCTGCATACCAAACTCCATACACTTTTGCATTGCACGTAGCTTTCTGAAATTCAGATCTTCTATAATTACTAATCCACTTAATCAGTCTAGAGAGATCTTGAACTACCGTATGTATATCCATCCAGGTCTTGATCTGATCCAAGACTATCTTGCTGTAACTGCACTGAAAAATCAAATGCTCTTGAGTAAGCAATCAGGAGAAGCCAGCATGTAATATCTAGCTATCTTGTCAGCCGTATGCAACCTTCCCCCTCATAGCTAGCCAGGAAATAAATTTGTGTTTAGTAATACTTAGCCTGTTCCAGACAAAGTCATCCCAATGCACAATTGGTCTTGGCTTAGTTATTAATCTCTGCACAACATATTGAATAGAATAGTATTGAATATTCTGAGATTTAGCTCTACTATATAACAGCTTCAATTGGTCTTTCACAACACACAACCTTCTCTACTACCAACACCCCCCATTGGTAGGCTTGTAGATCCACCACTGCTCACCTTTGATGTAAATTGAGTGCACCTATCTCACCCACACACTATCTTTCTTCCTGGCTATATCCCAAACATGCTTTCCAAGACTAGTTAGGTTCTAGTTTGCCACATCTCTAAAACCAATCCCTCCTAAATGCTTGCTCTTACAAAGTTCAACCCAGGCCACATACCCTCCTTTTGAACAAAAATGATTGCCAGACTAGAGGAAAGATCTACAAACACCTTCAATGGCTTTAATTAAAGATGTGAGCCCAATAACCATGAACACTCATCAATACTGAGTTTAACCAATTGAACTCTACCAGAATATGAGAGAATTTTAGAGCTGTAAACCCTAATCTTAACTGTCATTTTGTCCACAAGACACGCACATTGGGCAGCTGAAATTCTTCTAGCATGAATAGGAACACCTAAGTATCTATCGCGGAGATTTTCTCTCTAAATCCCAGACACATCTTGAATTCTCCTCACTTCAATCTCATCCATGCCACAACAATAAAAATCTGATTTTTGCACATTGGTTTTCAACCCAAATGAATTAGAAAAGAGTCTAAAAGCTCTTAACATCAAAGAGACAGAAGAAAATTCCCCTTTATAGCATAAAATTAAATCATCATCAAAACTCAAATGGGTATGCTTCAGAGAAATACATCTAGGATAAACGTGATATTGCTCCATCTCACTCATTTTCCTTAGAATCCTAGCCAAATACTCCATACAAATAACAAACAAGAGGGGGGAAAGGGGATCATCCTGTCTCATGCCCCTCTTTAAAGCAAAGTAGCCATGCAATTCCCCATTTATCATCAGAGAGAAAGTAGGAGTGTAGACACATTCCATGACAATTTTCATAAAATTTTAAGGGAACTCAAGAGCCAACAACATGTCTTTAAGGAAAATCTAGTCGCACATTGATGCGCCCTTGATTTCAGCATTTGGCGAGCGGTGGCAGCCTGATACGAGTTCTTTTCACCTACCATTTGGGGAGATGACGATCATGATGCATGATGTGTGTGGCATATATTGCATATTCTAGTTGACGGGTTCATGGTTTATGACACCACTTCATTTGGTGCTCTTAGGGTTTGGTTGTTGACTCGATCGGTAGGACAGTTGCACACCTCGGGAGTCCATTTTGGGAAAAATGGTGTTATTTCGGCACAAGGGGTTGCTGAGATTCTGTCAGACACAGAACCACCTGCTCCATTGGAGAGATAACTGATGGGTATTATATGGTGGATTCTAGGGTGTTGTTTTTTCACAGATAATAGTGGATCGAAGTTGAGACCATTTGACCTTGTTGAGGCCAGGTCTCTAGATATCGTTCACACGTTCTCCTGGGGGTCGGCTACACTTGCGTACTTGTATTGTCAGTTGGGTGAAGCTAGTCATACCTCCACACAGTTGGGATCAACGGCTGTTTGACTTGGATTGCAAGCCACAAGCCATGGGTAGGTCGTGGTGTTGCTAGGGAAGCCATGGGCAGGCCGTGGTGTCTACTAGCTTGTGACTAGTTGCACGACTCAAGGCCACGGGATAGGCGTGGCTCGAGAAGAAGGCCATGGCCTTGCCGTGGTGCTCCCTAGCTATGGGATTTACTTGTGTTTTCTACTATGATTCGGTTTCCTATTGCATTAGGTTTTCATTTTAACTCTATTATAGATATATTTGAGGTTGTTTATTCATTGTATGCTTAGTGAGAAATATTTTTTGATGTAGAGAGACTATAGAATCCTAGAGAGGTTAGAGAGTCTAGAGAGATTCATGAATTCTCCTTGTATCATCATCTCATATTACAAGTCATAGTGCAGTGTTCATGGTTTTCTCCTTATTCAAAGTTTTCCACGTTAAATCTACTTGTGTTGCTTATTACTTTGATTTCTTAACAGGGCCGACGGAGGGGCGGCGCGACCGGGGCGACCGCGCAGGGCCTCCGCCAATTAGGGGCCCCAAAATCTGGTATGGTATATTATAACGACTCATCAAACAATGACAAGCAAAATTGCTTTGGTTTAGTGGCGAGTGCTTAGTAAATACAACCCTCAAGTCAGTGGTTCAATTCTTCACAATGACAGTTTTTTTTGAAAAAGCACTAGACATGGAGACACAACTTCCCACAATAATTACTATGTTTCCCCATAATAATAATTACTACTGTTTCCCATAATAATTACTACGACAATACTAATAATCCTTTCCTTTCCCCTTTTTCGGCCTTCTCACATTCTTTTCCTCTTAACGCCTACTTCTATTCTTATTTCTTTTCTTTCCACTTTTCTTTTTTTTTTTTCAATATTAATTCATTATATTGTTTCTTCTTTCTTATAATCTAGATTATTTTGCTCCTTCAAAAAAAATATACTAGGAGAAAAATTAGTTTTAGCCATCATCTATACTGAGTATTGTATGTACTCTGTATATATATAGAGAGTCAAAAGAAAGTGCCCAATTTTAAAAAATTGCACAGGGCCCCGAAAATCGTTACCACGACCCTGTTTCTTAATTCCTTTGTATATTATACTTTAATTACTTGATTTGTTAGCACCTAAGATACGAATTCCTAACAATATACTTATAGGAAGCCAAATGACAATGGTAACAAAATGATGCGCAAACAACACAGACTTATTATGATTTTATCATTGTTATTACCACAATTAAACAATAAATAAGAACCAAGGCTGAATAATGGTACTACTCCTCCATACTCATAATACAATATGTACTTTATAATATTCCTCAAAGGTTTGCCACCTTTCTCTCTATCCCTCATTTCCGCTCCTCTCCCCTCTGGCCTTAATTAGATTGGTTGATGTTTTTGGAGATCTCCGTATTACTAATTATAAATATAATAAGTAAAGTAATTGTGATAATCTAGCTTTACAGTCATATAGTTAAAAACGTTTACCAAAGAGATATGAATATTTTCCCCAAAACATGGGATTAGGAAAAAGTTCTTCTAAAAGAAACTTAAACCCTATGGATATTTTTTAATTTATTGGTAACTTGCAAATTTATTTTTGTTTACACATTATACAAGGCTAACATGCTCTAAATCAAGGGGCTCTGGCTTGTTTTTTGAATGGATTTTACAATGCCTATAACTATATATCTACCTTGGGAGCAGTGACAGTCTTTTTTTTATTTTTTGACATGTAGTAAGTAATTAATAGTCACATAAGTACCTTCATTAATTCTTTTTAGCCTGTGCAATGCATGTTGTAAATGTCGTTTTCCATAGTCAAGTTAAATGTTGAAAATAATATTTATCCGAGGTGGAAAGATTAGACCGAAATGTTGATTGCTACTACTTTCGTAGGGTAATGACAATCATATAGAAGTTCTTAAATTACTGCAAGATAAATAGACTGCTTCCCCTCAAAAATAAAAACAAAAACTAGACTGTTCTTTTTTCTCCTCCTTAACTTCAGAAAATGATCATGGAGAAAGTGAGTTTATTGTTTATCTATTCTGATCTACCAGATAGAAAATCAATCTTGGGTTAAATTAGCCTAGTTAATCCCAACAAGGAACTCACTGTACCATATTGTTCTTGATAATTTCAGTGGGAGAGAATATATGTAATTCATCTGTTCTTTTCTAATTGTAACATTTTTTTTAATCTAAAGTTCTATATTAATTGCAACATTTCCTTATTTGTAATATCTTCTCTCTATTTATCACATGGCACTCCCATTTTTTTTGTCTATCTTTATCTCTCTCTTTTTCACTCAAATTTCTTAGAAAATGTGTCATTAGGTAAGTTGCAATTATTATAAAGTGGAAGAACTCTTATATTGCAGAAATTTAGTGTTAGTTCATTATTTTGGTAAGTGAAATATGCAAAACTCACCACGTCATTTTTGGCTACGCCAAGGGAGCGGAGGGAAGAAGCGAGGCGTCGGCACCGGTCGTAGGTCTGCCGCCAGGTGAACCGAGCTCCACCGTATATGATGGAGTTACGGTCAGCATAAGACATAGCAGCTCTTTGTAAGAATGTGATTGGAGTTAGAGGTGTATAATTTGCCTCCCACTTTTCATTATTTTAGCTCAAGTATGTTTCACTTAGAAGTTGGTGATGAAACTAGTAGTGATGCTTAATTTCTGGGGTGATAAATCATAAATGAGGGAATTGCGTGGGAATGTTATAATTTATAGTGCAGAGTGTATTGATTAATGATTGACATCAGTTCTCACGGGTAGCTAAACAAAATGAAAAAGAAAATAAAAAAGGGTTTTGTATGCCCTTGCATAATTCAACTAATATTCATTCCATTTATAACGTATATAAGAAGGTGTTCTATAACTAGGCAAAATAACCACTTACTATAAAATAGGAAAAATAATCCCATAATAGATCATATTTAGTAGGTAGCCATATTGCCTCACTAAGTACACTAACATCAAGAATCTTAAGCAACTAACACATGCTCTTAAACAATAGTAACTAATCAACCACTAATTTGAAGCAATATTCCAATACACTTCCTTGCTTCATATTTTTGAGATATTTTCGAAGCAAGTCTCTTCAATATTCTTCAATATTGTGATGGACATCTGATCTCATCACTAACACAATTTTGTTGATGCACATTATCACCAACTTTCATTTAATAAGAGAATTTTATATGCAAAAACTGAGAAAGAGCGAAACCATTAAAGAATATGTGAGTAAGCTTATGAATATTGTTAATCAAATTAGTATTGTTCGCTGAAATATTTTCCAATGTGACAGTAGTTGATAAAATTGTACTCCCTCCGTTCCAAAATATAGTTCCCATTTTCATATTTAGTTCCACATTTTCCCGTAATTTGTCAAGAAAAATCGTATCCCATCATTTATTTGCTTCTTGAATTTTGTTTTTTCCTTTGTTTATTCAACCAAAAAGTTACAATTAATGTTCTTTCACCAATTCTTTTCCACTCCTTCTCCTAAAATCATCTTTTCCCATACAACATTTATTTAAATAAACAAAAAATCTTTACTATCCCTCTTAAATTACCATGAAAAATGGAAAATGGTAACTATATTTTGGGACGGAGGGAGTAGTAAGTGTTTCCGGAAAATATGAGTATATAATTTCCTCACTTGCACATTCTAAGGACCTATCCATAATAACATAGTCAGAGTTGGTCAATGCTCTTAATGCATTAGATCAACGGAGATCAATGGGGGAGGAAGAAAATGGAGAAAAAAAAAAGGGAAATGTACTAAAATGCAATGTAATCATTGCTACAAGATTGGTCATGAGTAAAAAGATTGTTGGCACAAGGGAAAGCCAAAATATTTCAAATGTCAAAACTTGGGCATTTGGCAAAGATTTATAGTTCCAAAATGAAGAGCAAAATAAGAAGCAAGAGACTGTGGCACAAGTGCCCATAGAAAAAATTTGTTTTAGGAGTGAAAAATGCAGCTTGGAGAGAAGTGCTCCAAATTCTAAAGATTAGAGGTTGTGATAATGTGCATCAACATCATTTGTATATGATGAGAAGTGCATCACAGATGAACAAATATGCTTGATTATTTATATTTATTAGACATTGAAGTAAAGGGATGTGTTAAAGTTAGAGCTTCAAAGTGTTTAGCTATTTAGTTTCCTTGATTTTAGCCGTTGATTGGTATTTTTAGTCAAATTAGTAAGTTTGGTAGTAGTGGGTACAATTATTGGCAATATCAACAACTACCCTGCGTAAGTAGGTAGTGAATGCTAGATTTTATATTATTTTGCTTTCTCAGTTTCTTTGTAGCCAATAAAAGGCATGTTTTGTTCCTAGTTTTTTTTTTTTTTATCCATATGAGCCACGAAGGCGGTACAAAGTACAAAAAAGGGGAAGAGGGATTCGAACCTGTGACCTATCGTTCACAGCACCTCAATCTTAACCACTAGGTCAAGATATCCTTGGTTTGTTCCTAGGTTAATTGAATGAGAATGCAATTGTCTTTCCGACGTCTTCTTTGTAATTTGCATTCTTATCTCCAACATATTTTCAATAGACAATCTATTTATTATAAAATTTTTTATCTTTCTCACTTGGAATCTTAGCAGTATTCATACTTAGAGAGAATATTCCCAATTTTTTTTCAATTTATAAGAAAAAATATAGTCATCTGGGGTCTTGTTTGATTCGTCTCGATTAGTACATTATTAATATTCAATAGTCATAATTTTTATTAATATATAATGAAAGCTATTTAAGTTCAAATAGGTGTATTGGAACGCGCACATGAAAGTGAGAATGATAAAAAAAACAGAAGGAATATTAAAGTAGAAATCATACATGACACATGGCACTTTTTATTTGGAATTTTACTGTCTAAATCATTTGAAATAATATATTATAGGTAATAAAAATCTTCTACACAAAAATAATATAATACTCCCTTCGTTTCCTAAAGATCTTACTTCTTTCCGTTTAAGTGTGTTTCCAAAAGATCTTCCCTCTTTTACTTTATTCCTTATTTGGAAATTTTTGTCCCCTTTTTACCCTCTCATGTCCCTATCATATGGTCCACCATTACATTATTAATTGAACTTTACTCCCTTCCTCTCTCCTACTTCAACTTTTTTTTTTATTTGTTTATTAATCTTAACCCCTTTTTCTCTCCTATTTTACCCACCCCACACCCCATTCGTATATGTAGGAACAGTAACAAGGAAAATCTTTAGGAAACGGAGGGAGTATTTATAAAAATTCTTAAGGGAAACGATAAGGCCAATGCGAGAAATAGTGGTCAATGGACGAACCCAATCAAAGCAACATTATTTACAATATATATGCTTTAAAAGGTAGTTTCTCCCTTTGGTGTCCCCTCCAGATAACAATTGGGGTCTCACAGTCACTAGCTAATGTATATTTCTCTTTTGAGCTGTGAAGTGGAAGAAAAAGGGATGTCATAATTTGGTTTTTGAATAAGACGAGCTTTTCGTTTTTTTTTTCTTTTTGAAAAATTCTAAAAATGAGAGTGTACAAGTGTGGAGAATAATTGTGTTAACCTCATATGGTTCAAAGTGTGGATTATGCAGCAGTAGGGTGCATAATGCTCATTGTGCACTCAAAAAGAACATATTATCTATATAAAAGAAAATGAACATTTTTCAATAACTTTTCTACATTAAAAAAGAATACACTACTTAAAATTAAAGAACGTGTAAATTTGAATTTATAAAAGAATGAAGGTTATAATAAAAAGAACATATAATAAATGAACATCTACACTTAAGATAAAGGAACATATACCTTTTAAATTTAAATTTGAAAAAGGAATCTTTAGTTGCAAAATTTAAGAAAGCAAATAACGATGATTTTTTTAAAATTATAGACTTTAAAAATGATAAAATGATGTAGTTTAGAAAAGGGTGCACCATGCTCTACATGCACTTGGGTGCATGTACTTATTTGCGCATATGGTTAACCCTGACTTTCAATATATATAGTGTTTACAATACAGACCTATGACTAGTAAAAGATTATTCTACCCTTTACATATAATGTTACTTTATTACACCCCCTCAATCTTTATGGGGTGAAACAACGAATAGATTGGTACGATTTTCGGTAAACAAGTCAGTAAATAAGCCCTTAGTAAAAATGTCAGCAACCTGAGACTGAGTAGGAACATGTCGAACTACAAGCCCTCCACTGGCAACCATTTCTCGAACAAATTCATAATCAACATCGATATGTTTGCTACGATCATGATGAACTGGATTAGCAGTGAGATAAGTAGCAGGGACATTATCACAATAGACAATCACAGGACGACGAAGAAAATGGCCAATGTCAGCAAGAAGTTGCTTGAGCCAAATAGTATCTGCAGCTGTGTATGCAACTGCCTTGTATTCAGCTTCAGTGGAGGATTTAGAGGCAATAGATTGCTTTTTCGAATGCCAGAAAATGAGATTCTTCCCAAGAAAAACAGCATAGATAGTAGTAGAACGTCTCGTGTCAGAGCATCCTGCCCAAGCTGCATCACAGTAGGCAATTACAACAGGAGGAGAACTGCTGCTATATAAGAAAAGACCGAAATCCAAAGTGCCCTGCAGATATTTGAAAATTCTTTTCATAGCATGAAGGTGAGTAGTACGAGGAGCATGCATAAACTAAGACACCATATTAATAGCATAAACAATATATGGACGAGTCATAGTTAAGTATTGCAATGCGTCAACCATACTACGATAATCTGTAGGATTAACAAGAAGTTCTCCATCAAGTAGAGACAATGTGACTCTAGAGACAATAGGTGTGACAGGAGGGGACGACGCAACGATGCGGCGTGGCCTAGACCTAGACGATGGAGACCGAGACGCAGGGGCCAACGATGGCAGGAGCACGGGAGTCGGGTTGGGCTCGCGTGCAACATTAGTAGGACTCTAATCATAAGACAAGATCATGGGGGAGGTATAAGGCACATTAGATGCGGAACCAACTAAAGTACGATACAGAAACTTATGTTGATGAAAAAAACATGACGACTAGTGAAGACTTTGTTGGTAGTAGGATCAAAACAATGATACCCTTTATAATCCAGTGCATATCTAATAAAAACACATGTTTTAGACTTAGGTTATAGTTTGCGATTTTTAGAATTCAAGAACATAGGGAAGCATTCACAACCAAATGTTTTCAAAAAATGATAGGAAGGGGTACGACGAAATAATTTTTCAAAAGGAGAAACACCCCCTAAAACCGAGTTGGGTAACCTGTTAATGGTGTAGGTGGCAGTATATGATGCATCAACCCAAAATTTAGCAAGAATATCAGAATGAATTATCATAGTACGAGTGATTTCAATGATATGATGATGTTTGCGTTCTGCAACACCGTTTTGAGCTGGAGTATGAGGACAAGATTTTTGAGAAATAATGTCATTGTCATGAAAATGTTGTAGAAGAGGGGAATTATCAAATTCCCTACCTCCATCACTTTGTAAAATTTAATCTTGCAATTAAATAGATTTTCAACCATCTTTGAAAAACAAGAAATTTAGAATAAGCTTATGATTTATGACGTAAATGATAAATCCATGAATATCTCGAGAAATCATCAACAAACACAACATAGTAACGATATAATTGATTTGATAAAATAGGAGATTATCAAAGATCACTATGAATTTTATATAATGGATATGAAGAAATATGCTCAACTGAATCAAAAGGTAAACGGTGTATCTTTCCTAACTTACATCCCACACAATCATCATGAAACTTAGAAGTATATGTGATAGATTTATTTTAACATAAAGTTCCTAAAACGCTAGAGGAGGTATGACCCAGACGATCATGCCAGACGTCACCCGATTCCTTAGTGGCTAGGAAAGTAGGAACTGATGATGCAGGAGGGACAACACTAGGCTGAAGAGGGTAGACACCTTGCCTACTGGATCCCTGGAGCAGAACCTCCCACGTTGTCTGGTCCTTAACAGAAACAAAATTTTTATCAAAACTCACCACACAATCATTTTCTTGACACAACTTGTTAACTGATAATAAATTATGTTTCAAGTTAGGAACATGACAGACAGACAAACGACAACTGGAGGGGACGACCTGTAGTTTTTAAGGTTAAATTACCAGTACATTTAATAGGGAGTAAGGTATCATCACCAACTACAACAGAACTAGACCTAGTATAAGGGGAGTTGTAGTAGAAAATTTACCCTCCTGAGGGATCATGTGAGATGCAGCTCTCGAATCCGGGTACCAGACTAAATCATTAGCTTCACCACCAACAGACAGTGCAGCTAGGGCTTCAGTGACACTTTCAGAGGAAGAGGGAACAAAGCTGAAATTGAATCGTTAAGGACAATAAGCAGCTTGATGACCTGGAAACCAACATAAACCATAAGTATCGGAAGTAGGGGTAGAGTTTACATTGCTACTTGATGAATTATTCCCTACTAAAGACAAATCATTAGTAATATAATCTAGGCAAGGCATACAATAGGATGATATGTTAGAATATTTACTCGTACCATTTAAGCGTCCTTGATTAGCATTGTTGTTGTTGTTGTTTCCTGAGCCACGAGAATTATTATTATTACCCCAATTGCCACCACCATTACCACGAGTATTCTGATTATTGTTCCCCCCACAATTTATGTCGTTTCGGCCCCTATTCCTCCCTCCAGAATTAGACTTTGAGGAGGAACTTGATCCAGAACCAGTAGATTGAACACCAAGTAAGGCATGATAAGAGGAGGAATCAGATCCATCCTTCGAATTTATCAAATGTTGTTCATGAAGAAGCAACTTTGGACGCAAATCATCAAAACTAATAGCGAATGGATAATGCAGCAAAGTAGTGACAATGTGATCATACTCAGAATCATGATCCAGACCAAAAAGAGTATACTGAACTAAATCTTGGTTCGACACAAAATAATGAATGGCAGCAAGTGAATCAGCAATAACCTTGATGTCACGTAAATAACCATCCATAGACTGGGAAGCAGTCTTTTTAATACGAGTTAGATGTCCCTTCAATTCCATTGATCTAGCCATACTAGCGTGCATAAATCTAGTTTGTAAACGAGCCCAAATTTCCATAGAAGTAGATAAATCATGCACATCCATAAAAACATCTCTAGACAATGTGGCAAAAATCCATGATTTAAATTGTTGATCCACACGCAAATATTCATAAAATTGAACATTAGGAATCATAATACCATGTTCATCAATAATAGTAGCAGGAGGAATGGAAATAGTGCCATCAACCATACCAACCAATTGATGGGAAAGAAGTAAACAAGTAATATGGGTTTTCCATAACAAATAATCTTCGGGAGAAGAGAGTGTGATAGTTATCAAATTACTTAGATTAGGGGCAAAGATTGGAGGAAGTGCAAATACAGAAGAAGTCTGCGGCATGTTGAAGGGCTGGAAGAGGCCGGTTGTGGTCGACGGCGCAGAAGAGGGCGGGAAGCCCGACAGAAATCACTGCTGGTAGTGCGACGAGGAGGTGGGGGAGCCACCGATGAGAAGGGCCGACGAGAGACCACCGAGGGCGCCGAGTAGGCGCTGGCATCAGGCCGGGACGGCAACGCAAGGGCGTCGGTGTGCGTCGTGAAGAACGACGAAAAAGGCTGCAGGGCACCGATTGTGCACGCCGGCGGGGGCAACGGTGGGACGGAGGTTGACGCCGGCGAAGTTGGCGTAGAGACAGCATGCGCGGCGGAAGCTTGAGGTACAGGATCCATCGGGAAAAAAAATTTATTTGAGAGAGGAAAATTTTTTTTTTAAGAAAAACCTAGGCTGTGAATGTGATACCATGTACAAGTATGGAGAATAATTGTGTTAACCTCATATGGTTAACTCTGACATCCAATATATATAGTATTTACAATACAAACCTATGACCCGTAAAAGACTATTCTACCCTTTACATATAATGTTACTCTAATATAGACCTATGACCAATAAAAATTTATAGGACAGTTCTTCACAAAAGCATGTTATTTTTTTTTTTTTTGACAAGGAGAGAAAACTAAGAGGTGTCTACCCAAGAGACACCCCCTAAAACACCACTAAGGGTGATTATAATAAGCAACAAGAACAGAAAAAACGAAGAACAAAGGAGCAGAAAGGAACTCGAGTAAATGCTCCGCCACGGCATCACGCCATCACCCCAGGCCCAAATCGACGTCGAACCCTTTGCGGGGGGAAAGACAAACACCACCGAAAATGAATAAGCTCCCAAATCCAGCAACCAACTAAAACGCGAACACGATCATGCCAATAAGACAACGGCAACCATGAACCACCGCGAGAACAAACTAAACTCGAGCAATGATGCCCGAATTGGAAAGAGAATAGACAGGAGAGGAGCTCGAGCTATAAAGTAGTTTATAACAAAATTTCCTTTTTTAAACAAAAAATTTTAGATATTATTTTTAAATTGACAAACTAGTTTTATAAATTCTAATGCAAAATTTTTTAAATTTTTATCAATTAAGTTTTTTCTGATAGATTTATGTCGAGCTAGACTCATATCCAAAACTACTAACAGCAAAACAATCCGACTTGCGTGGACCCCGTTCATACTAAAAATAGTGTGGAACAGGCCCAGGCACGTGACACTATATCACTTTAACATACACTATATCACTTTAACATACACTATATCATTGTAACATACACTATATTATTTTAACACACACTAAATCACTTTAACATACACTATATCACTTTAACATAAACTATATTTTTTTTTTTTTTAAAGTTTTAACATACACTATATCATTGTAACATACACTATATCATTTTAACACACACTATATCACTTTAACATACACTATATCTCTTTAACATACACTATATCAACATAACATACACTATATCACTTTAACATACACTATATCATTATAACATACACTATATCACTTTAACATACACTATATCACTTTAACATACATTATATCACTGTAACATACACTATATCATTTTAACATACACTATATCATTTTAACATACACTATATCATATCAATATACACTATCATAAACTTACGTAATATGGATCGGGTGCACTCTAATTAGTGTGCACCTGGTTCATATTAATTTTTTTAACAGCAAAATGACAAAAAAAAATATGGCGAGCAGGAACACCTACTGTGAGTAAGACGCCTTGCGAGGCTGGCTCAGCATTGGCAATTCTCTAACAAATGCCGGCCCACTGATAGTAAGCCACGCACCTTGCATTATTGTTTATTAGGTACCTTGCACTATTATTTATTAGGTAGGTTTGCTAGATGGGACAAACAGAGGGAAATGAGAGGAGAAATAATATAGCTTGGAAGATTGTAAAAGGAAAAAAAAAAAGTAGCTCAGGTAAGAAACATTATTTACATATTTGTCGGTGTTATATTAGAGCACTCGAGCAACACAAGGATGTAATAGTTGAGAGGGACCCTATATAAGCATATAAGAAACCTTATCATTTGATTAAAGAAAAAAAAAACCTTATCATTTGTCAAAGAACAAGAAAGGCAAAATTATTGACCGATGAAATGTAACAGTGCAGTATCTCAAGTGAGATACTAAGAGCGGGTTGGTTTTACTTTATCTAGAAAAATTAGAACTTAGCTTTACATGGTTTTACCATTTGGAAAGACAACTTTCAAAATGGTTGATTCTGATTGTCAGATCAATAACGCCTCGAATAGTGTGTCATCTGCAAATAAGAATTCATGTGTTGTAACCTGAAAATCAACGATTTTCCACCAGACACGTGGACTCATCTGGGACGCCCGTGTGCCTCCTCCCCTGCTTACACATAAAAAATACCAGGCCAAAAGAAGAATAGCTGAAGTACAAATCCCTGTTTGAGAAAAGTACCAGCCCATCTCCCTTGCTTGGTACACACTCAGGCCCAGGATTTCAAATTACATTGACATCTGATTGGATGATGTATACTTCTCAATTATTGCTTGCCACGTGTTATGCTCCCATTGTTTAGCTAATCAGGTGCCTTTAAATTAGGCTAAGGGCACATCAATCACCCCGAACACTATAAATAGTCCTTGAAATCAAGAGAAATATATGTTTTTCAAAGCAGTGTACTATTACTCTGTCACAATTCTCTCTCTGTACTTTCTCTCTCTAAACTTTCCTTATTACAAATATACCTGACTTAAACTTTAGAGGGGAAGCCACCACTCAAACCTCCAGGGTGGGTCCCTTTTTGCAGGTTTGGGAATGAAGGGATCTTTGATCAGTATATTGTTGCACAAGTCTCCATTTGAAGAACCTGTTGTGAAATAGCAGTATATTTACTAGTAAAGCACTACGTAACATCACGAAAGCTGGTTTATTTCTTTTTTATTTTTGTTGATTTACATATATAAAACCAGTTTTTTGCAAAGAAAAAGCACAAATATAATACTTTATCCGTTTGATTTTAATCTACATACATTGGTAGAAAAAGGTCAATTTGCGTCGCACAAACACGGAACCGACGCAAAAATATTATTTGTGTCGCACGCAATGAAGAGTGCGACGCACAACATGGGTCCAGGTACGAGCTGTAGTCATAAAAAGAAGATTTGCGTCGGACAGTTTGAAGCACGCGACGCAAACGATCCAACAATGTGCGTGGCACGTACCCAATTGTGCAACGCAGATGGCACAAAATAAGTTTGGGTCAAGCTTTGCGTCGAGTGGGCCACGACATACGACGAAATTATGGGCTTCCCATATTTAATGTGCAAGTTTAGAGTTTCTCTTCAAACTCTATTCAGCCTTTTGTTGTCTCTCTCTCAAACCCTTCAATTTCATCAAGCGTTTTCTCTCTCACTTCATCCAGCCGTTTCTCTCACTCAAACCCTTCATCTCTCTCACTCAAACACTCTATGACTCTCTCATCTCTTTCGCATCTCATCTTTCTCTCACTACCTTCAATTCTTTCGAATCTCAACAACAAAAGGGTTCGCGGTGTTCTGTGGCGAAGGTAAAAGGGGATCTCCAGCATACAAGATCTCATCGGCGATTGCTTTCCTTATTTACTTCGATCGACCCATTCTGACGAGCACGAACACAGGGAGGAGAGAGAAACGAACACAAAGGACGAGCACGAACTGAAAAAAAGTTAACCCTAATTTTCAATCGCGAGATTTTGTAATTAGTTTTATTTCTAGAAATTCAAGGAAAAGGTCAAGTTTAACTTTTTTTAGTTTGCATCTCATTAGATGTAAAAATTTCTGTTTTTGTATAATTTATGTAACTGTGTAATTGATTTTTTTTTCCTTTTTGTTGATTTGCTGATTTTTCTGTCATTTTTGTATTATTTTGTAATTTTTGTAATATTATGTAATTTTTTTATTTTCATTTTCTGTAATTTTGTATTATTCTGTAATTCAACTTTTTTCAGTTTAGTTTCTGAATTGCTGATTTGAATTCATTATTAAGTTGTGGATGAATTGGGCGTGAATTATGATGCTGATGATTTAGCCTCGTTGTGGATGAATTGTGCGTGGTTGATTAGCCTCATGTGCGTCGCACTTAGCACTACATGCGACTCACATGAGCTTGGCTGCTGGCATTGAAAAGCCTCATGTGCGTCGCATGTAGTGCTATGTGCGACGCACATCAGTCATCTGGGTCGCATTTAAGTCTTCATGCGACGCAGATGAGTCTTGCCTCTATGACATGGGCAAGGAGTCATCTGTGTCGTATGGTAGGCGGAGTCCGACGCAGATAGCTAATTAAATGCGTTGCGCTGTTGTCGACGCAGATCCTGTATTCTGATCTGCGTCGAAGCCTGTGGCGTCGGACCTATGTACGACGCAAATAGGCGCCTTGCATCCGACGCAAATCGTCTATTTTGTACTAGTGACACTTGATATTTTACACTATTAACAAATTTCACTTTGACCATCATTTGTTATTTATACGCGGATGAAAATATAGTCATGTGGGATCTTGTTAAATTTATCATAACATGTATTTTATTAATATGTACTTTTTATAATTTTTACAAATACAAAACTAAAGATATATGTCCTCAAAATTTTACATTAACATGTACGAAAAGTGTAAGTGCGTAAATTAAAATGAAACGGGTTATACGATGCAGACATGCATTTTGAACAAACGAATGGTCATCATCATTGATTGTTGTCATAATTGAACACGTGGAGTATGCTTGCTTTTCTTTTCATTGATGTTCTTTAAGACAATTCAACTCTAATATTTGTTGGAACAAAAATTTGATTGGTAATAAAAAAAATTTGGGGCAATAATTTTTGTAAAAAAATTATACTAATGATTATAAAAAAAATTTAGCTATAAATTGAGTCCAAATTTGATGTATTTTACCATACTTCTTCTAAAACTATTTTCCTTTCTAATTAATTTATCCTACAATGTCGTGTTATTGTAGTTTAATTAGGATCATATATTCAATATCATTTAATTAGTATCTATTAATTAGCTTAATTTCGTTAACGCAATTTAATTAGCATAACTTGTAATCATATAAATTGTAATTTTTGAATTACTCATACTCTTTTCGTTTTTATATGTAATTGTTGCTTTGTAAATATGGTTTAGAATTATTGGTTTGTAATTCTTGTTGTTGTTGTTGTTGTACGTTGTTGTCATCCTTGTATATTGTTGCTGGCCACTAAAAGCATTTGTACTTAACTGGTCTCATCAAGGGGTAAAACCGGATCAGTTAATGATATAACGTATTCGGTTTTCTTTCCTTGACTAGATTGGTTGAGCAGGAAGAACAAAAATGATGAGTTGGTTTGACTGCATTAAAGAGTATCAATGATAATGATTGTGTCTGACTTTTCAGGTGGACGTCATATATACTATCTCTTTTAAGAAAAAGGTCAAGATATTTTGTCCATTTATTTTTTGATTGAAGTATTTGATCAATATACCATTTTAAACTTGTTTAGAATGTCAAGTTGAATTGAGAAATGATTCTTAAATTATTTTCTTTTGTAATTTTTTTCATTCCATTAATTAGATTATTAAGTATAATATAGTATTTTCACAGGGGGGACACCATCTTTCTCCCCTTTCCCTTATACTTCCTCCACTTCAAAATAGTTGCACCATTTAGCATTTGATCACTATTCATGAACCAACTTTGACAAGTTTTTCTCACCATTATATAAGAAAAAACTTAGTCAAGTGGGATCTTGTTAAATTCGTCTAAATATAAGGATTTCAAATATCAACTTTTTATAATTTTTACTTATACGCAACTATAGATATTAACATAAAGAAAGCGTAATGTAAAAAACCAAACGGTGCAGCTATTTTGAAACGGATGAAGTATAATAGGGATAGAGTCCCCAATGAACTGGGAAATGTGGGAGAAAAGAAAAACCAGTAGGAAAAGATGGAAGTATATAAGCCATATTATTTTCCTGAAATACATCTTGTATCCACATTCCCACCATTATTTCTCTAATTTTTTGTTAAATTTTTCTTTATTTCCTGAGGATTTTTTTACTTCTCAACTTAACAAAAGAATGAATATGAAGCAAAGTATGGAGAAGGAATCAAGCCTCAAAGCTGATGAATCTGTGATTCAATGCCTTGAAAACAAAATTGCCACCTCAAGTTCTCCAATTTCTTCCCTAATCTACACCCAAGATCAAAACCCTTCTTATTCTACTATTCTTAACTCTCGCATTCATAATCTTCGATTTATCAAAGCAACAACACCAAAACCACTTGTCATTGTAACCCCTACACATGCATCCCACATACGAGGGGTAATACAATGGGCAAAACAGCAAGGCCTACAAATGAGAATCCGAAGTGGGGGGCATGACTATGAGGGCTTATCTTATGTCTCTAATGCCCCTTTCTTCATTCTTGACTTAGTTAACCTTCGCTCCATTGATGTCGATATCGAGGAGGAGACAGCATGGGTGCAAGCTGGAGCAACTTTCGGAGAAATGTGCTATGAAATTGCTAAGAAGAGTAAGACTCATGGATTCCCTGTTGGGGTGTGCCCTAGTGTTGTGTAGGGGGACACTTTAGTGGGGGAGGATATGGAAATATGATGAGGAAGTATGGACTTACCATTGATAATGTAATTGATGCTCAACTCATTGATGCTAATGGTAGGTTCCTAAACCGCAAATCAATGGGTGAAGACCTATTTTGGGCTATAAGAGGAGGTGGAGGAGCTAGCTTTGGGGTTATACTTTCTTACAAGATCAAGTTAGTCCCAGTTCCTGAAGTTGTGACAGTTTTTCGCGTCTCACGGACCATGGAAGAAAATGCTATCAGCATTGTCCTTCAATGGCAAGAGATTTCAAGCATAATAGATAATGACCTCTTTTTGAGGCTAACGATGGATGTCATAGATGGAGGTGATATGATCAATAAGGGAAAAAAGATGGTGAGGGCGACGTTCATTGCATTGTTTCTAGGTGACTCTATGTTGGATTATGCTCCAAAATTAGTCAAATAGTTTTCCTAATAGTTAGGATTAGTTGCTAATAATTAGTTAGTGGGTTAACAAGTAGTGATCTAGATAATGGTCTAGTTAGTGGATAGCAAGTAGTGGGCTACATAGTGGATATGTTTAGTAGTGTTTGTATGCCTATTTAAGGTTGTTTTGTTTAGTTATTTATGAATGAAAATATATATTAGTCTTTCTAATTCTTTCAAGTTTCTCTTTCCTCCTCTAATAATCTAGATGGTATCAAGTCCAGTTAGTCCGGAACGGGAAAGAGATGAAGCAAAAAAAAAAAGAAGAAGAGAGATAGAGAGAAAGAGAGTATTAAAAACAAAATTGAGTAAAAAGAAACAAGCAATGCAGCTTGATTTCATTGTTTGTGAGCAATTTTTCTGTTTGAGTGAAATTTTTTTATGTTTAACCATGAAAGTAATGGTTGGGTGTGATGTGTTGTTGCGTGCCCTTTTTAGCCCATGAAAAGGGATTTTAATCCTGTGAAGAAGAGGGCATAAAAAATTGTTTGAGTTGAAGATCGAGTAATCTTTACGAGTGTGTGGAAGTCGTACTCAACGCAGAGACGATTTCCAAAGTTGTAGTAGTGGATGTGGTCAAATTTGCAAGACTACGTCAAATAGAGTTTATGGAAAGAAGTGCTCCATTTATTGAAGGTTGATGAGAAGTGCATCAATAAATTTAAAGTTGGTAATGAGAAGTGCATTACATTAGGAAGAGAAGTGCTTCCATGTTAATGGAGAGAAGTGCTCCGTGAAAATAAAAAAATGAAGGTCCATCATGTGGGAAGAATTACCAAGAATCAAGATTGTGACATGATGTTTAATGTTGGCTCCTACAAATTTTGAAGCAAGGGGGTGTGTTGGATTATGCTCCAAAATTAGTCAAATAGTTTTCCTAATAGTTAGGATTAGTTGCTAATAATTAGTTAGTGGGTTAACAAGTAGTGATATAGATAATGGTCTAGTTAGTGGGATAGCAAGTAGTGGGCTACATAGTGGATATGTTGTTAGTAGTGTTTTGTATGCCTATTTAAAGGTTGTTTTGTTTAGTTATTTATGAATGAAAAATATATAAAAATGTAGTCTTTCTAATTCTTTTCAAGTTTCTCTTTCCTCCTCTAATAATTCTACACTCTACAAGGCTTAACTCATTGATGAGAGATCAATTTCCTAAACTGAAATTGCAAGAGTCCGATTGCCATGAAATGAGTTGGATTGAGTCTGTTCTATTTTGGGCGGACTATCCTAGTGGTGCTCCGTTGGAGGTGCTCCTCCAGAGGACACCTAAAACTTTGTCTCATCTTACAAGGAAGCCCGATTACGTGAAAAAACCTATCCCAAGAGAAGGATTGGAATTTATATGGGGTAAAATGGTTGAGCTAGAAACTCCAAGGCTCACATTCAACCCATATGGAGGAAGAATGAGCGAAATTTCTGAAAATGAGACCCCTTTTCCACATAGAAAAGGCAACTTGTACAAGATTCAATACTTAACCACTGGGATGAGGAAGGGAAGGATAAAGAGAAATACTACATTGATTTAACAAGGAAATTATACATCTACATGACTCCGTACGTGTCCAAATACCCAAGACAAGCATATTTTAACTATCGGGATTTAGATTTAGGGGTTAACAAACATGATGGTATTAGCAGCTTTTTGGAGGGGATGAAGTATGGAATTCAGTATTTCAAGGACAATTATGATAATTTAGTGAAGATTAAGACCATCGTTGATCCTGATAACTTCTTCAACAATGAGCAAAGCGTTCCTGCTCTTCCCACGTGAATTAAATTAATAGCATCTTAATGTGCTCTAAATTGTGTTGTAATGTTGTGCGAGCCTATGAAGTACTTTGTGTTAACCATATTGTCGGTTGTTCTATGTGCTAAGAATAAAAGGAAAATTTACATGATAGGTCCAAGGTTTTTAAGTTTCTTTAGAATGGTGGTGGGACGGGTCAAGTAGGAGACCTGCCCCATCTCCGCCTTAGTGGGGCGGGTATGGGTCTAGGTTTGGCGGGGATGGGGATTAAAATCCTACCCGCAATGGGTGGTGGAGCGGGTATGGATTTTATGCTATCCCCACCCCATTCCCGTCCGCCCCGCCCCATCCCCGTCCACCCCGCCCCACCCCCGTCCACCCCGCCCCACCCCCGCCCGCCCCACATATATATGATTAAAATTCTATTTATATACTTACATTATTAATAATTTTATCTTGCAAAATATAAATATGTGGGTATGATGTAGATACAAAGAGGATGCAGATATCCATGCGGGTGGTGGGTGGGGATGAAGTGGGTATGACGCGAGTATGAAGCGGGTGCGGGTACCCATGCGGGTGGTGGGGCGGGGATGGGGATTGGAATTTTATGCGGGTGCGGGTGTGGAGGTACCATCCTCCGCACCCACCCCGCCCAATTGTCATCCCTAAGTTTCTATATGTTAGTACTTCTCAAATGCAACTATGTATCGCAGCCTCAAGTTTTTTAGTTATTCTATCATAGAGACTAATATATCCGTTTTTTTTGCTAATTAAGAAAGTAGATTAATGAAACCACAATTTTACAACCTAACCAAACCTAAAGGGAGACAAACCAACTGGGTTGGACTCCGACCTTTAGGCAGGTAAAACAAGCCATCTTAGGCAACTAATTACAATGTTCTAAATCAATTATAATCCTTCCTATAAATCTTTTTAGGTAACATTGCCCAAATTATAGCTTTTGTGAGGCATTTCATGTGTTTCACAACACATCTGACACTAGGAATACATTGCTGCAAGTAGCTAGAGTTCCTACTATGTCGTATCAGGTATACTAGAGTTGTAAGTCCAGCTAATATTACTTGCCTTTGAAACTTGGATCTTCTTCCATTCTGAATGTTCCAGAGCAACTGCTGCAAATCAGTAAAATTTGATGAAATTCTGACCCATTCTTTAAGGTGCTTCAAACATCACTGCTGTATTGACAAGTGAAAAACAAGTGCCCATGATCTTCCCTAAATTCAGCACAAATCAGAAACAAATTTGTCTGACTTATCCCATACTGTTCTAACTTTGCAGTAGTTTGGAGCTTGGATTGCACAGCTAACCAAAGAAAGAATCTATGTTTGGGAATAGATAATCAATTCCAAACAATTTTATTCCAGGTGACAGATTGTTGCTCCCCCAATAAGTTTGGAATATACACTTTTAATGGAATAAGCGGTCATACTACTAAGTTCTGTGTGTGAAAAAATCTGCTTCATTTGTTCTTTCACCATACAAATCCACTTCCAATACCAGCTTGCTTTCTAATTATGAACAAGTATGAAAGCATTTACTGATAGACGATGATTCAACTCCCCATTGCGTATTGCTACTTATCGGATATTAAATGCATTTGTTTCTGTTTGTTCCTACAAACCTAATTATTCCATTATTACCAACAAAATAGAACAAATATCAACCCTTGTTTCTAGATAATCTACAGTACAAAAGCTTATTCAGTGATTTGACGTTTAACATGTGTTATGTAACGTTTAATTGCTTAACCAAGGTTAGTGCCTTAACCTAAGTTGTTATGATGCTCTACCGACTTTTAAGATTCTACGAGTTCGGTATTTGGGTGAAAAGCTTAATTTTTTAGTTATATGGAACTATCTCAAAACAAGAAGAGCTATTATAAGCTTGATATGAGTTTAAAAACACTATAGTACAAGACATAATTTAAGTAGATTTTAAGTATGTCATTTACCATACCTTGAATGCGCCATGGACATTATAAAAGACATAGTAGGTTATTAATAATGACTAAAGTATCAAATAATTTCCCATCTACTCTTTATCTTAGTGTTGGGTATTGTTTATGCCAAATTCTGATCAGGCAGAACTTAGCTGAGGATCTACAGCTAATGGAGATGCAATAACAAGGGATGCTAGCTACGGAATTAAAAGAGGATGCAAAGAGAAGACAGAGACACCAAGAAATGGTGACGCGGAAAACCCCAAGGAAAGGGTAAAAACCGCGGGTGGAATTGAGTCCACCAATCCACTATGTATGAAGATTACAACTTATGGCTAGCAGCCAGCAGCTTATAGCTTATACTAAATACACTTGTAAATATTTGTGAAAGTAAATGGAAGTGTTCTAATGTAAGCGATGTTCATGAACTGTCTTTCCCCCAATACTTCTACTCCTATTTATATCCATACATTTATTGTAACGTTGCTTTACATGTTTACGTTGCATAACTAATCTCCTAATATGATGCCATGATCTCCTAATATCAAGGAGTATCTCCACTTCTGCTTAATGACTTCGTCAACCCTATTTTGTAGGCGTAACAGCATAATTTGACTTGATCTTGATCAGTATCCAATGCTCTTTGAATCAAATTTATTCAACTCCCTTCATTTCTGCTTGCTGTAGCTGCTAGCTGATAACTTCTAGCTGGGACGGATGTATATCCTGCAGATTCAGCTTAGCAAAATTTTTAGGACATAACAATTGCCCCTAACTTGTGATGCCAACCTAGGCGCAACTGAGTTAAAATCGCAAGTTACCAACCTAAACAAAATACTTGTTAGCAAAAAGTTCAAAAATAAATTTGCGCTATCTTAGAAGATTTTTATCTTTTTCTTCGAGAAAAGATGTTTGTGGATAAAAATTTTCTACTTCAAAAGATAAACTCATCTAACCATTTGAAAAGATAATTTTCTTGGGAGAAGATAAAACTATCAGATAGTTGATTACTTATCAACAGTAGAAAGATAAATTTTAAGCAACATTAAATACTTATCCGTTAGCTTAGGCTGCCGTTGAGCTACCAGTATTTAAAGACCTCTCAGCCCTTCTTGAACTTTTACTTTGCTTCTCTGCGAATTCCTTTTCTCCTCAGGTAAACCTTCTCTCTTTCGTTTGTTTCCTCAAGAATTTTCTTTTAGATCTTTCACTTTTTTTTCTGATGGGCAGAGCTATAGATGACGTTGCTTCATCTGTTACTGAGCGAGATATAGAGGTGCTCAAAGTTTTAGGGGGTTTTCCTGAAAATACTCAGATCATACTTCCCACTTCTACATGCAGACCCGAAATCTGCCCGGAAGACTACATTTGCTATTATGAACATCCTTTCTACCTAGGGTATAATTACGAGTTTTCTCCCCTCACTAGGTCCTTTATGGAGGTTTTACACCTATCCCCTGTCCAGCTGATGCCGGCTTTTTGGAAAACTTGCTCGACTTTAGAGACCCTAACTAAAACATGGCACAACCCCTTTTCTTTAAACGAGCTTTTGACCGCCTATAGTGTTAGAAAATCAAACAAGGGTTTCATAACTTTTAGGGCCAAGGCTCCCCTCCCCCCGTTGATAGAAGGTACAATCGCTTCTGACTCTCTATGGAAGACTAGGTATTTCTTCGTAGTGAAAGATTCGCTAGGCGAAGCTGGGAACCATCTAGTTGGGGGTTGGTCTAATAAAGGTACTTATCTGTTCAATTTGCGTTTTGCTCCTAAAAATGAATTAACTAGGTTCTTACCTTGTTTTTCTTGCAGGTCTTGGCCCCGTTATCTCCCAGATCCCTGAACAAGCTGAGAGATTACCTGAATTGCTCAAGTTTCCTGTTGAGGAACGCACCTTCGCAGCTCCTAGCGAGGTTCTACCCTTAGATTCCAGAGCATCTTCTCGCACTAACTCGATGTCGACAGGTAATTTTGTTTTTGGTGCAGATTTTACTTTGCTCACAACTCTTAGATATTAGGCCAACTAATTTTTCTCATTCATGCAGCTCCAGCAAGATCCAGTAACTTGTCCGACGAGGATGCAATGGACAGGCTCAAGAATAGGAAGAGATCAGCTGCTTCTTCTGGGCAGTCTCAGATTGAAAGAGTTCCTCGCAAGAACCTACGCTCATCCTCCATCCCAACCACCATTGACATCACGACTGATTCTCCTAGGGATGAGGTCCTTGTGAGCTTTCCTGCTGACTTTCTAGCTGAAGAAGGTCTAGAAGGTGGGATCTGGCCTGCAGCTGACAAGCTCGTATTTCCAGCTGCACAAAAGAGGTTAAAGGGACAGGACCCTGAGGTCATCCTGAACCATGCTGTCCAGCTATCCCTACAGGTTAGTAACATCTTTTGACCTACTTTAAATCAAGAAAATGATTAATGCGCTTATACTTATGATTTTTATTGCTTCGCCAGCTTTCCCAGAGTTGCATAGCTGCCAGGGACAGCTTGCGGACTGTTGCTACCCTTCAGGATAAGGTGGCTCGTCTGCAAAAGGACAATTTGAGCCACCAAGCTAAGCTGGAGAGGGAGAAACAGTCCCGGCTGGATGCTGAGAGCAAGTTAGCTGCTGAGCAAAAATTGATGGAGAAAGAGAGGCTGGAAAAAGATGAGAAGATAGCTGAGGCGGAGAAGGAAAATGCACGCCTGGCTGCAGCTGTAAGAGAAGCTGAGGAGAGGGCTTTAGACATCCAAGCTGAAGCAAAAATTATCGAAACTGCGAAGCTAGCTTTCCTGATTAAGTTCAAGAAGCTAGATGACAAGGGTGTCAATTTCTACATTGACAGATTCCTCAAGCTGGATTCTATGACCGCTCTGGAAGCTTTAGCTACAGGTGGCAAAACAAATGACTCGGAGAAGTCTACAGCTGAATCCCCTCCTTCTCTCAACCAGCCAGAAGGTGTTGTTCTTGGTGACAAGGACAAGGTTGCTGGCGATGACGCCAGCGTGATCTCTTAATTTCTTCAGTACTTTCATCAGCTTTTCTTTTGGAACAATTTAGTTTTAATTAGCTTGGACTTTTACCATTGCCATAGGGGCAATGTGTTTTTGTAAGAACATATTTTCTTTCAGCAATTTAATCGTTTGAACTTATGTCTTTGCCTTTTGATCTTAGCTATTGATACTTTGATGAGTACTTAAGTTACATGCATGCTTTTTGATCTTAGGTATTAGAACAACATATTTACCTGGGGTAAGTGTTGTTCAACTTAGGTTGGGCCCGTTTCCTTGGTGCTACGACCATCAGCTAAGTTTGGGTGAACTAACCCTTAGCTGCTTGATGCTGGTGCTACGACCTTGTAGCTGGATCTCGAAATTCCAGCTACCCACCTGGGTGCTGCAACCCCTTGCGTTTACCTGCGTATGAAGTGGACTTTAGATGGCTTGCTGCTACGAGCATAAAATACTTAAGTTGTTAGACAAATTAAGTGGTTGTTTACCTGGTGGACCAATGCTTTGTGCAAAGCAGTGGTTGCCTTTAAAGATTCTGGCGTCTTTGGCCGTGTAACCTGGTAGATGCCCCAGGTTAGAAATGATATAGCTTAAGGTGAGAAGCGTTCCAGCTTCTAGGTACTGCTTTTCCATCTTTAGTAGTTAGACGATAAGCTCCTTTTCCAACTACTTGATCGATTAGATAGGGGCCTTCCCAGCTGATCCCTAACTTACCTGCATTGGCCTCTTGGGTATTCTGGAAAACTTTCCTTAGAACCCAATCTCCTACCTTGAATACTTTAGCTTTGACATTCTTGTTGAAGCTGCGAGCCACTATTTGTTGTTGTGCAGCCATTCGTATTAATGCACTATCCCTCAATTCTTCGATGGAATCTAGGTCGTAGCTAAGCTTTTTGTCGTTGGCTTCAGGAGTCATCAATCCATATCTAGCTGTAGGGACAGCTACTTCCGCAGGTAGCACCGCCTCGCATCCATACACAAGTGAAAAAGGAGTTCTTCCTGTGGCGCCTCTTGGTGTTGTTCTGTTTGCCCACAGCACCTTAGGTAGCTCTTCTACCCATCTTCCCTTCTTAGCTTTTAGGCGCCTCTTGATGCCATTGATAATTACTTTATTGCTGGACTCAGCTTGTCCGTTAGCTTGCGGATATCTAGGTGTGGAAGTTATCAAGCTGATGTTCCATTCGTGACAGAATTGCCTTGTCTTGTCACTTATGAATTGTGATCCTTATCACAAATGATTTCGCTGGTCCCCGAATCTGCAGATAATGTTAGTATGCAAAAAGGATATTACTTCTTTATCTCTCACCTGCTGGAATGCCCCAGCTTCGATCCATTTAGAGAAGTAGTCCGTGAGTGCTAGCATGAAAACTTTTTGCCCTGGAGCTACAGGCAATTTCCCCACAATGTCCATGCCCCACCTCATGAAAGGCCAGGGTGTTAAGGTGGGGTGCAATATCTCAGCTGGCTGATGTGTCATGCCTGCGTGTTTTTGGCAGCTTTCGCATTTTTGCACATACTTCTTAGCATCAGCACGCATGGTTGGCCAATAATACCCGTATGCTAGGATTTTGTTTGATAAGCTTCTTCCAGCTGCATGAGACCGCATTCACCTTCATGGAACTCCTTGAGGGTGGGCTCCCATTGGTCTTTGTCTAAGCACCTTTGTAATAGATCGTAGCTGGCGCAAGCTCTTTTGAATAGAGTGCCAGAAATAACATGATATCTTGTGGCTTTCATTCGCAGCTTCCTAGCTTCCAGCTTATCTTCTGGCAAGATGCCCCTCTCCAGAAAATCGATGATTGGCTGGGTCCAGCTAGTATTCCTGCCTGGTTGTCATCTGATTGCACCATGTTTACCTCTTTGCTGATAGCTGGCTCAGCTAGGTGGGCTATAGGTATTGATTTGAAATCGCATTTTCTGAGTGCTGATCCGAGGTTAGCTAGGGCGTCTGCCTTGGTATTCTGGTCCCTTGGGATCTGCTTTATGCTGAACTCTTCGAATAACTTGGCTTTGTCTTTGGCTAGCTCTAGGTAAGAGGCCATTTTAGAATCTTTAGCTGCGTACTCTCCATTTACCTGGCTTACTATTAGCAACGAATCACTGAAGACACGCAAACTGTTAGCTTTTAAATCATGTGCTAGTGTCATACCTGCTATTAAGGCCTCATATTCAGCTTCATTGTTGGTAGCTTTAAAATCGCAGCAGATAGCGCGTACTATCATGTCCCCTTGTGGCGACTTTAGCACTATACCTAGACCAGCCCTCTGAAGTTTGAGGATCCATCTACATACAGCTGCCATGAGCCTGATTTACCTACTTTGTTAACGTGGCGCGCTTCTTCTTCAGCGGTAGCAGCTAAGTCAGGGCTAAAGTCTGCCACAAAGTCAGCTAGGGCTTGCGATTTTATAGCTGTCCTGGGTAGATACCTAATGTCATGTGCACTCAGGGATATGGCCCATTTGGCCATTCTCCCTGAATGCTCAGGTTTTCGTAATACTGCTTTGATGGGGTAATTAGTCATAACATGAATGGGGTGAGACTCAAAATAGTGCCTCAACTTACGAGATGCCATATATAAAGCTAAATACTAACTTTTCAAGTGATGTGTACCTGGTTTCAGCATCCAGCAAGGATTTGCTAACGTAATAAACTGGGAGTTGTTGATTTTCAGCTTCCCTGGCTAGTACCGCACTTACCGCTTTGCTGCTAACAGCTAGATACAGCTGGAGAGTCTCTCCTGTGGATGGCTTTGATAATAGGGGAGGTTGAGCCAGGTAGGCCTTCAGATCCTGCAATGCAGCTTCATGCTCATCTGTCCAGTTGAATCCTTTATTCTTTTTTAGCACGTTGTAAAACAAGTGGCACTTGTCGGATGATCTGGATATGAATCTGTTCAGTGCAGCTACCCTTCCTGTCAGCTTCTGGACCTCTTTCAGGTTCGCGGTGACTGGATGTTGATTAGTGCTTGCACTTGGCTGGGATTGGCTTCTATTCCTCGCTGGGTGACTATGTAGCCCAAAAACTTGCCTGCTGGGACACCGAAGGAACACTTGCTAGGATTGAGCTTCATCCCATACTTCTTTAAGACTTCAAAGGTTTCTTGCAGGTGGTCCACATGATCCTCTGCTTTCTTTGTTTTGACCAGCATGTCATCTATATAGACTTCCATCGTGTCCCCCAGCTGCTTCTCGAACATCTTGTTGACTAGCCGCTGGTAGGTGGCACCCGCATTTTTTAGCCCAAAGGGCATTACCTTGTAACAATAGATGCCTCTTTCAGTCATGAAGGCGGTCTTTTCTTGGTCTGCAGGATCCATTAGTATCTGATTGTAACCTGAGTACGCATCTAGGAATAGCCTTTCATGGCCAGCTGTAGCGTCCACTAATGCATCAATATGTGGCAGCGGGAATGGATCTTTAGGGCACGCCTTATTGAGATCTGTAAAATCGATGCACACCCGCCATTTGCCATTTTTCTTTCCAACAACCACCACGTTAGCTAGCCAGTCGGGATATTTGACTTCTCGGATTTTGCCAGCTTTGAGTAGCTTGTCCACCTCCTCGTTGACTATCATTTTCTTTCTGGAGCAAACTTCCTTCTTTTCTGCTTCACGGGCTTTGAGTTGGGATCGACGTTTAGCTTATGGGTGATGATGTCAGGCTCAATGCCTACCATGTCTTCATGGCTCCATGCGAAACAGCTTACATTTTTCTTTAAGAATTCAATAATCCGCTGCTTCTCCTCAGCTGGCAGGGATGCCCCAATCTGCACGGTCTGCTCTGGCTTTGCTGGGTCCAACGCCACTTCATCTACATCTTGATCTGTTGGCTTGGCTGGCGCTGGACCTTGCTGTAATTGCTAGATAGATTCCTTTTTTGCTTTTAGAGATATGCTATAGCATTCCCTAGCCAGCTTGCGATCGCCCCTGATTTCTTGTACTCCCCACTTGGTAGGGAATTTAATAGTCTGGTGATAGGTGGAAGGTACAGCTCGCATTTTGTGGATCCATGGTGTCCCCATTATGATGTTGTATGCTGAGGGACAATCTACCACATTGAACCTGGTTTGGAGGTTGACTCCTTTTGCATAGGTGGGCAATACGATTTCTCCGAGCGTTGTAGCTGGCTCGCCATTGAACCCGAACAGAACGGTTGCTTTCCTGAGGATATCAGCTTCCTGCAGCCCCATGCTTTCTAGAGCACTTTTGAAAATGATATTAGCTGAGCTGCCATTGTCTATCAGGACTCGCTTCATGAGGCAATTGCTGACGGTGAGAGACGACGAGGCCGTCATGATTATCAGCTTCTTCATCTCCATCTTCTTCGTCGAAGCTGATGGTCATGCTTCTGAGCTTTTTCTCTTCAGCACTCCTCAGCGGGCTAGGTGCAGTTTTGGAACCTTCTCGAGCAAATCTCTTGGCTGCAGAGTATGTTAGTCCACATATTTCTGAACCTCCAGAGATAGAATTGATTACCTTATCGTGCAGGGGCTCAGGTGGCGGACGAGGCTGTTGCTGGCTGGGGCCAGCTTTATCTTCTTGCTGCCCCTTTTTCCCCATCAAGTGCTCGAGATAGCCCTTCTTGAGCAGCCATGCCACCTCCTTTTTGAGAGCATTATATTCTTCTGTTCGATGGCCATGGTCGCCATGATAGCTACACACTTGGTGGTGTCCTTCTCGCTGTCTGGTCTGTCGTTTTTGGAGGCCACCTAACTGTGGTTCCCAGCTTTTCTAATGCGTTTACTACGCCTCCTGCATCCACGTTAAAACAGTAGGAAGCAATGGAAGGGTAATCATTGTTACGATTTACCTGTGGCCTTGCTGGCTACGTTATTACTTTCGCGCTTCTGATATGGCTGATGGCGCCAATCAGTCTTCTTCTGGTTGGATTTCCGATCATAGCTAGGCTCGCTTACGTACCTGGACGCCTCGTCCTCTTCGACACGTATCTCAGCCATGGCTCTGGCCCTGACCTCTTCGAATGTGCCACATGGGTACCTGGTCAATTCATAATACAGTCTAGATTTATAGGTTAGTCCTCTCCTGAATGCTTCGATAGCTGTGGGAACATCCAGGTTCTTGACAGAGATCATTTCCTTGTTGAATCGATCTAGGTACTGCCTCACAGCTTCATTGGCTTTCTGGGTGATGCGGTACAAGTCGCCGGTGTGCTTCTCTAGGATTCTGCTGCTTGCAAACTGCATATAAAACTTGTTAATTAAAGCAGCAAAATTTTGAATGCTACCTGGCTTAAGACTTATCAGCCATTGTAAAGCAGGTCCAGATAGGGTGGCCCCAAGGACTTGCACATGGTGGCTTCTAGCAGATGCTCAGGAATGGACAGAGTCCACATCTTCTGTTTATATTGAGCCACATGGTCAATAGGGATCCGCAGCTCCATCATACAGCTTGTGAGGCTGGGTCACGTTGATCTTTTTGGGAATCCTGGCTCTTGCGATTTCTTCCACGAAGGGGGATTGGGCGTAGCCATCAGGAGATTCTTCAGCCACAGGGGTAGGTGCTCCAGGTAGCTTCGTCAGCATGCGAAGTATTTTCCTGTTCTGAGATTCTAGGAGCGCCATTTTCCTGGCTGTGGGATCAGCTTCATTTGTTCATCGTCGGATCTAGCTGCTCCATCTTCACCTTCGCTGGCCTTGGAATCTTCGAGATTGAGCGCTTTAGGAATTATGTTCCGGATACGCTGTTTGGGTGTTTTGTTACTTTTGACAGAGTCCAACTCTTTTCTGAGGCTGTCAATGGTCTGCTGGGCCTCAGATTGAGTGCGGTGAAGGTCCTCCTGAGCCTTCAGCAAAGCCGCTTTCATAGCCTCGGCAGAATCGTCAGCCATTTCAAAGTTGGGTTGAAGTGTTTCTTTTTTTTTTTTTTTGAGATTTTGATGAGAGTTTAGCTGTAGAGCCCCACGGTGGGCGCCAAACTGTTTATGCCAAATTCTGATCAGGCAGAACTTAGCTGAGGATCTACAGCTAATGGAGATGCAATAACAAGGGATGCTAGCTACGGAATTAAAAGAGGATGCAAAGAGAAGACAGAGACACCAAGAAATGGTGACGCGGAAAACCCCAAGGAAAGGGTAAAAACCGCGGGTGGAATTGAGTCCACCAATCCACTATGTATGAAGATTACAACTTATGGCTAGCAGCCAGCAGCTTATAGCTTATACTAAATACACTTGTAAATATTTGTGAAAGTAAATGGAAGTGTTCTAATGTAAGCGATGTTCATGAACTGCCTTTCCCCCAATACTTCTACTCCTATTTATATCCATACATTTATTGTAACGTTGCTTTACATGTTTACGTTGCATAACTAATCTCCTAATATGATGCCATGATCTCCTAATATCAAGGAGTATCTCCACTTCTGCTTAATGACTTCGTCAACCCTATTTTGTAGGCGTAACAGCATAATTTGACTTGATCTTGATCAGTATCCAATGCTCTTTGAATCAAATTTATTCAACTCCCTTCGTTTCTGCTTGCTGTAGCTGCTAGCTGATAACTTCTAGCTGGGACGGATGTATATCCTGCAGATTCAGCTTAGCAAAATTTTTAGGACATAACAGGTATGTAGTGGAGAAAGGTTGCGTGGCTCGAAGTGGTTTGAAGTGGCTCAGCGTGGCTCGAAGATGGTCGAGGGGTGTCGAGGGTCGGAGGCCTGCGACCGCAGGTTTGTGGGAGAATGATGAGCAGCTAGGCTGCTGTCCTGCTGTTTGCCCGCACGCTCGAAGGCCCGCGCCCGCAGCGACGTGAGCTGCTGAAAGTCAAAACTCACTGACCGCCCGCGGGATGTTGAGCGCGGCCGCGGGTTGTCGAGCCAAAACGTGTTTTTCCGGTTTTTCATTAATAATTAATGTGGGTATATATATAAACCCTAATTATGTTTATTGATAATTCATCATCTTTAACACATAGTTTGAGAGAGAAAAAGCTTTAGAGAGAGCTCTTGAGTGCTTTTGTAATCTCTATCAAACATTCATCGATTCCTAGTGCAGATTCGTGGTTTTTCTCCCAGTTCTTGCGTTTCCACGTAAAAAGTTTCTAGTGTTCTTTCCTTGCTTTCTTATTTGATATTCTATATTTGTTTGCTATTATTTCTAGATTGATAGTCAATAGAACTTACAAGTGGTATCAAGAGCTAGGTTTGATTATTGTCTAGATCTAGAATAATTAACAATGGAGGATTCAAAGATTAGAATTGAGAAGTTTGATGGGACAGATTTTGGATATTGGAAGATGCAGATAGAGGACATCTTATATCAGAAAAATCTGTATCAACCTTTGACTGATAAGCCTGTTGACATGGAAGAGGCTAAATGGAAGGTCCTGGATAGGCAGGCACTAGCGGTGGTAAGATTGACATTGGCTCGGACTGTAGCGTTCAATGTCAAGGACATCAAAACAACGGCTGAATTGATCAAAGCTTTGTCAGATATGTATGAGAAGCCCTCGGCTATGAATAAGGTATATCTGATGCGCCTATTTGATTTAGAGATGAATAATGGTAGTTCTGCTGCTGAACATATTAATGAATTTAATTCTATAATAAGTCAGTTATCGTCTGTTAATATTGCTTTTGAGGATGAAGTGAAAGCTTTAATTTTTGTTGTCCTCTTTACCTACTGCTTGGGAAACTGTTGTTACTGCTGTGAGTAATTCCTCTGGTAAAGAGAAATTGGTGTATGATGTTGTCTGTGATCTTATTTTGAGTGAGAGCATTCGAAGGAAAGAGAGTGGAGAATCATCTGGAGCATACAGTGCAGAGGGTAGAGGGAGGGGAAAACAAAAGGGAAAAGGGAAGAGTTCACAAGGGAGATCAAAATCAAGGGGGCGAAGTAAGTCTAAGGGCAGAACAAATTTTACCTGTTGGAATTGTGGTGAGAAGGGTCACCAAAGAGGGATTGTCCACATCCCAAGAAGAAGGGTGGAAAATCTGATCATAATGAGAGACAGGAGGATAGTGATAACTCATCGATATTTTCTGCATCGAATGAGATTGAGATGCTCTGGTTTTGAGTGTTGATAGTTCTATAGAGTCGTGGATCCTAGATTCGGGGGATCATTTCATTCTTCACCCATGAGGGAGCTGTTTAAGGACTTCAAGGCAAAGAAGTTAGGAAAGGTCCATCTTGCTGATGATAAGACCTTGGATATAATGGGGAAGGAGATGTGGTTGTCAGGACTACGAATGGAGGAACTTTAAAACTGCATGATGTTAGGTACATTCCAGGCCTAGCAAAGAATCTGATTTCTGTGAGTCAACTGGACTCATGTGGCTACAAAACTGTGTTCTGTGAGGGAAAGTGGAAGATTTCCAAAGGTTCCATGATTTTGGCTAGAGGTACTAAGATGGGAACCTTATACACTATTGCAGGGTGTACAGACATGATTGGTGCAGCTACAGAGGATGAGACTAAGTTATGGCATACTAGACTTGGTCACATGGGTGAGAAGGGGATGAAGATTTTAGCTTCAAGGCAAGTTGTCAGGGTTGAAATCAGTTGACATGGAATTTTGTGAGAGTTGTGTCTATGGTAAGTAGAAAAAGGTGACTTTCACAAAAGCCAAGAAGGAGTTGAAAACTGAGAACTAGAATTGGTGCACACTGACTTGTGGGGTCCTCACAGTCAGATCCCTTGGAGGCTCACGGTATTTTGTTACTTTCATTGATGACTACAGCAGGAAAGTGTGGGTCTACTTCATGAAGAAGAAATCTGAACTTCATGAAACTTTCAAGAGTGGAAAGCTGAGGTCGAAATCAGACTGAAAGAAGATTAAGTGCATTAAGTCTGATAATGGAGGTGAGTATGAGTTGACAGAGTACACAAAACTCTGTAAGGAGAACGGTATAATTCTGAAGAGGACAGTTCCAGGGAAACCTCGACAGAATGGAGTTGCAGAGAGGATGAACAGGACACTGACTGAGAGGGCTAGATGTATGAGGTTGCATGCAGGGCTACCTAAGACTTTCTGGGCAGATTCAGTTAGCACAGCAGCTTATTTGATCAACAGAGGACCATCCATACCTTTGGAGTTCAAATTGCCAGAAGAGGTTTGGAGTGGAAAGGAGGTAAATCTTACTTTTCTTAACTATTTGGTTGTGTTGCATATGTTAATCTGAGAAACGTGACAAGTTAGACCCAAAAGCCTTAAATGTTATTTTATTGGGTATGGTTCTGAGAAGTATGGATATCGATGTTGGGAACCAAAAGGTAGGAAGATTTTGAGACATTGTGATGTCACATTTGATGAGACTAAGCTGTATAAGGATGTATTTGGTGACAAATCTGAGATTACTGAAGAGTGGGAGTTCAGGAGAAGGAGATTGTGGAGATAGGTGGCCTTGATGTTAGGGATGTCATTGTTCCAGAATTGGGTGAGCAACATAGAGATAAAGTTCACACTCCTGCAGGGTCTGATTCTGAGGAGTCAGATATCTCACAGCCTGGAAATTCAGAGGATATAATTGTCATACAACCAAGAGGCTCCAGTTCTAGTACAGGAAGAATTGTCTCTCAAATTGACTTGAGAAAATCCGCAAGGGTGTCCAAAACACCTGTTCGATATTCACCTTCAATGTATTATTTGTTACTAACTGATGCAGGTGAACCAGAATCATACAAGGAAGCAATAAATTCGACAGATTCATCTAAGTGGGAGTTAGCCATGAAAGATGAGATGAAGTCCCTGGAAAAGAATCAGACATGGGAGTTGTCTGCATTACCTAAAGGTATGAGAGCACTTAGCAACAAGTGGATCTTCAGACTGAAGAAAGAGCCTGATGGAAGTGTCAGTATAAGGCGAGATTAGTAGTAAAGGGTTCCTACAAAAGGAGGGTATAGATTATAATGAAATATTTGCTCCTGTTGTGAAGTTAACTACTATTCGTATCTTGTTGGCTATTGTTGCTGCTGAAAATTTGTTCTTAGAACAGATGGATGTTAAGACTGCGTTTCTACATGGTATCTGGAGGAGGAAATTTACATGAAGCAACCAGATGGTTTTCAAGTTCAAGGGAAGGAGAACTTGGTGTGCAAGCTCAAGAGGAGTTTATATGGAGAAGCAGGCTCCTAGGCAGTGGTACATAAAGTTTGAACATTCATTGTTGCAGTGGGTTAGAGCTGATAGTGATCATTGTTGTTACTTTCAGAGGTATGAAAATGTTTTATTTATTTCTGTATGTTGATGATATGCTGATTGCTGGTACTAGTATGGATGTGATAAATGGAGTGAAAGGAAAGTTGTCACAAGTATTTGAGATGAAGGACTTAGGTGAATCTACACAAATCTTAGGCATGAAGATTTTCAGGGACAAGTCTACTGGTATGTTGAAGTTGTCTCAGGAGGATTATATTCTTAAGGTGCTGAAGAGGTTTAATGTAGGTGATGCTAAACAAGAAATTCACCACTATTCTAGTGATCTCAAATTGACAAGGGAGCATTCACCAACTACAGAAGCAGAAAAGGAGCGGATGGCCACTGTTCCCTATGCTTAGCTGTTGGAAGCTTGATGTATGCCATGGTGTGCACACGACCTGACATTGCTTTTGCAGTGGGAGTTGTTAGTAGGTTTGTTTCAAATCCAGGTGAGAAACATTAGGAGGCTGTAAAGTGGTTACTAAGGTATTTGAAGGGTACTTCAAGTATGGGGTTTTGTTTCTGGCAGAAGGGAGTAAAGCTAGAGGGTTATGTTGATGCTGATCTCAGTGGAGATATCGATACAAGCAAAAGCACTTCAGGATATGTCTCTACTGTAGGGGGTACTGCAGTGAGTTGGATGTCTAAGTTACAGAAGTGTATCTCTTTGTCTACTACAGAGTCTGAGTATATGGCTATGTCGGAGGCAGGTAAGGAGATGGTATGGTTGATTGGTTTTCTTGAGGAGATGGGCATTAAACAGGAAAAGGTGATACTTTATAATGATAGTCAAAGTGCAGTGCATTTGGCTAAGAATCCCATGTATCATTATAGGACTAAACACATTTGTAGGCGTTTTCACTATATCCGGAGTTTAGTGGAGGAGAATGAGTTGAGTCCGGAGAAAGTGTTGGGTGCTAAGAATCCAGCAGATATGCTCACTAAGAGTGTGAGTTGTGACAAGCTAAGGTTGTGCAGGAACTTAGTTGGTCTTCGTTGATTGTTGACGAAGATGGTGAACTAGGAGTTGAGATGAATGAGTAGATGATGAAGGTATGGAGTTTTTTTTCACTTACACCTATCTCCAAGTGGGAGATTGTTGGGTATGTAGTGGAGAAAGGTTGCGTGGCTCGAAGTGGTTCAAAGTGGCTCAGCGTGGCTCGAAGATGGTCGAGGGGTGTCGAAGATGGTCGGGGGATGCTTGAGGGTTGGAGGCCTACGACCGCAGGTTTGCGGGAGAATGATGAGCAGCTAGGCTGCTGTCCTACTGTTTGCCCGCACGCTCGAAGGCCCGCGCCCGCAGCGACGAGAGCTGCTGAAAGTCGAAACTCACTGACCGCCCACGGGATGTCGAGCGCGGCCGCGGGTTGTCGAGCCAAAACGTGTTTTTCCGGTTTTTCATTAATAATTAATGTGGGTATAAATATAAACCCTAATTATGTTTATTGATAATTCATCATCTTTAACACATAGTTTGAGAGAGAAAAAGCTTTAGAGAGAGCTCTTGAGTGCTTTTGTAATCTCTATCAAACATTCATCGACTCCTAGTGCAGATTCGTGGTTTTTCTCCCAGTTCTTGGGTTTCCACGTAAAAAGTTTCTGGTGTTCTTTCCTTGCTTTCTTATTTGATATTCTATATTTGTTTGCTATTATTTCTAGATTGATAGTCAATAGAACTTACACTTAGGATAATAACACGTAAGCCAGTATGGCAGTGGAAGAAAGTAAAGCACAAATTGATATTCATTTTTTCCTTACAATAATTTCACCAAGTATAAGAAGCATATAAGTAGCCTTCTTTCCACAATCTCTACTACTTGGCACTCTCCTCCCAATGGGCATTATTAATTAAACTTTGACACCTATGTTAGTCAATTATCTGCTGCAGCGGAAGCTATTATTCGAGATTATCGATCTTGGCCACATTGTTGAAGCGCAAACATGTTGATTTTTGCCACACATCCTCCCTCATGGCCAAATCTTGGGGACTCAAATATCTCCTTCTACTAGCAATTGACGCCGTCGGAAAATATGGAGAATAGCAAGCGCTAATCTCGATCAAGAACAAACAGATTTACAAGCGATAAATCTATGAAAACTCCGGAATCCACCAGAAAAGAGTAGGAACTCTGTGTTATTATTAAAAGTCAAAAACTTCCTCCAAACAATGACCTAATAATGTTTAAATACTTAACACAAAACCCTAATACGAAATTAAGGAGATAATAAAATCCGAAAATAATTAAAATGCTTATTTTGGGCCATAAACGAACTCAGACGGCTTAAAAAGCCTATAGGTCACAGCATGGCAGTGAGTTTGACTCGTTGACCCATTCCGTTTTCGAAAAGGTATCACAATAAGCAATCGGACTCCGTCGGCCCGATTAGTAGAAATCATTTCAGGCTCTTTTGTCGAACTTCATTATCGAACTTATCCGCTAACCTTCCTACGTCAGCAATTCAGAGAATTCGAGGCATCTATATGGAAGGAACAAACCAAGTCGTAATTCTTATTATGCAAGGGTCTGACCAGAGGGTAGATGAGGGTGTGCAAGGAGCCCAACAGCACAAGACCTCCAAAATTATAAAGGTCCCAAAATATATTATTTTGAAATTTTGACTTCATATTTGAAGAAATAACCCTTGTTTTCCACCCTTAATAAATTTGTTAATGATTTATTTTTCATGAGGATTGTTAAACATCGCTCATGAAGTACTTAAAATCGCCCAAAATATATTTTTATAGACCAATTTACCCTTTTCTTTTTTCTACGCTACCCACCACCAACCTACTGCCATTTCACTTCTCCGCTTCTCCCCACCACCCAACCACAACCTACCTTCCCACTACCACCTAACCTCCCACTACCACTGTCGCCCTCCACGCATCGCCTAACGTCCTCCACCACAGCCACCACCGCGCCGAATTTTTTTCTTTAATACTGGCGAACGTCCGGCCAGGACGTTCAGCCCATGGGGTGATCGTCCGGCCAGGATGTTCGCGCCATGGAGGGAACGTCCGGGCTGGACGGTCGCCCTATGGCCAGAACGTCCTAGCCGGACGTTCGTGCCATGGGGTGAACGCCCTGGCCGGACGTTCGCCCAAAGGTAAAAAAATTGGGGGTGACGCGAAACATCATCGTTCTTGCTCAACATCATTGCCATCCATCATCGCTGCTACAGCAATTCATCAACGCGCAATCATTTCGTTGGGTTTTTTAAATTGGGTTTTGGATCTGTATTTTTATTCGTTTTCTATATCTTCGTTGGGCTATATGGTGGTGGTGGGGGCCGGTGACGCGAAGGTGGTGGAATTGGTGGTGGGGGTGACGCGAAGGTGATGGCAGGGGGTGGTCGGGGTTGGCAGGGGTGGTAGGGGTGGTGGGTAGTGTGAGAAAAAAGAAAGGGTATAATAGTCTAAAAAATAAACTTGGGCGATTTTAAGTAGATTTGGGGGCGACGAATAGAAGTTGAGTTTTTCATTTTCAACTTTCCATCTTTAAAACTCTAACCTTCCATCTTTATTTTTTCTATAAATTTAGGGGCCCAATTTTCATGTTAGAATCGGGGCCCCAAAATCTTCAAGACGGCCTGGCTCCGACTCATGCATATGCATGGTATATTCATACTCTTCTTATGGATGATATTCGTTTCATTCTTCACCATTTTAGTGTTGGCTTTATTAGCGATGTCTATAAAAAAGCAAAAAGGCCGGCAGATTATCATAAAAAAAGGTCACTCCATTGTTGTTGCTTCTATGGACGTAACTGTCGGTTTGAACACGAACGTATAAAATAGTTTTGTTGTTCTTGATTCATTAGTTGTCTCCTTTAGGAGATGAAAACAATGACAAAAGTTATTATTCTTGATAGTGATAAACTCTATCACTTTCTCTTTCATTCCATTTTTCAGAATGATCCTTACATTCTTCCTTAGCTACATAAATATACTACCGATGCTCTGATTACAGACTACAGACATATCCATTCCTAGGATGACAGGTGTCCTGGAATCCTTCTTGGATCAGACAAAATAACAGCTGTATTACAGCACACCAATGAGCATCAAACAACAGAATTAGCTACAGACAAAAACATTAGTATCAATACTATAGTATTACATCAGCAGTACTAATACTTGGTGACAAAGCTAACTTAATTAGTAGTAGTCTGATTGGGCTGAAGAATGTAAATTGAGAATGTAAATTGAGACCACTTTGGGCCATGGTCTCAACACTCCCCCTCAAGATGAGAGTGAGGAGACTGATTGAAGTGTGTGAACTCCCAGCTTGACCAATAGTTGCCTATTCTGCTTAGTAGTCAAGAATTTAGTTAGGACATCAGCAACCTGGTCAGTAGTTTGAACATAGATAGGATTAACTTGACCTTCAGCAACCTTGTCTCTAATAAAGTGACAGTCAATTTCGACATGTTTTGTTTTGTCATGATGCACAGGGTTTGTTACTATAGCCAGTGCAGCCTGGTTATCACAGAGAATAGGAGTAGAGCCAAGGTGTTTAATCCCTAGTTCCTTGAGTAATGCTTTAACCCACATGACTTCACAAATGGCCATAGTCATAGACCTGTATTCAGCTTCTACTGTTGATCTAGCCACAACAGTTTGTTTTTTAGATTTTCAGGCAATAGGAGACTTTCCAAGTAGGATACAGAAGCCTGAAGTAGATTTCCTTGTATTTGGGCATCTTGCCCAGTCATTGTCACAAAAAGCTTTAAGCTGAGCTCCAGACTTAGAAGCAAGAAGGATACCTTGATCCTGTGATCCAGCTAGATATCTTAACACCCTTTTTGCAGCTTGGAAGTGAACAGAAGTAGGACTGTGCATGAATTGGCTTAAAACATGCACTGTGTAAGCAATATCTGGCCTAGTGAGAGTTAGGTAGATGAGCTTCCCAATTAATCTTTGATAGATCTCAGGATGTGGAAGAAGAGTGTCAGCAGTAGATAGAAGTTTAACATGAGTATCCATAGGAAGCTTCAGTGTTTTGCAACCATTCATATCATACTGGTCTAGAAGATCCCTGATATATTTTTTCTGAGACAAGAAGATCCCCTGATCAGTTCTATCAACCTCTATTCCCAGGAAATAGCTCAAATTTCCCAGATCATTCATTTTGAATTCCTTGTGAAGAAAGCCTATTTTAGCTTGAGAGATAGCCTTCATGTCATTACCTGTTAGGATCAGATCATCAACATAGGCTAGGATTGCCACAAATGATGATTCATTGACCCTAGTGAACAATGAGTAATCATTTTCTTGATTGAGTGAAGCCATTCTTCATTAACACTGATCTCAACTTAGCAAACCACTGCCTTGGTGCTTGCTTTAATCCATAAAGTGATTTAAGCAATCTGCACACCTTGTTTGCAGGTGGTTTGCTTTCATTCTTCTCTTGAGGTGTGACATCAAATCTGAACCCTTCTCCTTCATAGCCTGGTGGATACTTCATGTAAACAACTTCATCCAACTCCCCATGGAGGAAGGCATTCTTCACATCCATTTGATGTGTATGCCAACCCTCCATGGTAGCTACAGCAAGAAGAGCCCTCACTGGAGTCAACTTTGCTACAGGAGCAAAAGTTTCAGCATAGTCTATGCCATACTTTTGCCTATTTCCAAGGATTACTAACCTAGACTTATGTCTAGTAGTGTTCCTTTGAGGATCATACTTAGTGGTGTATAACCACTTGCAACCAATGGCAACTTTTCCAGGTGGAAGGTCAGTGATCTCCCATGTGTGATTACTCTCAAGAACTTCTAGCTCTTCATTCATAGCAACTAGCCAGTGTGAATGTTTAATAGCTTCCTTGAAATGTCTTGGATCCTGAGTGGTACTTACAGTGCCCATCATACAAGTGAACTGAGATGTGACTTGAGTTGTTCCAACTCTTTGAACATGATTAGCACTGATGTGATAATCTTGATGCCATACAGGTGTCTTAGAAGTCCTGCTAGACTTTCTAAAAGGAAGATCAGGTGCAGTAATTGCATCTTCAATTTCTTCTTCAGTTTCTTCTCTTACTTCTTCTCTAGTTTCTTCTTCACTTTCTTCATCATCATACACACCAGCAACATTGTTCTGTTCTTCAAAATATTATTCTGTAGTTGAGTGAAGAGTACTTGAGTGAAATATGTGATAAGGGTATACAAATTCATAGAATCTGACATCCCTAGATACAAATGATGCCCCTGTTAGCAAATGATGAAGTCTATACCCCTTCTGAGTGTGAGAGTATCCTAGAAAGATACACGGTACTCCTCTTGCTTGAAACTTGTCTCTTCTTCTTTCTGGATTGTATGCAAATGCCAAACACCCAAATGATCTAATTTGTCTGTAGTCTGGCTTCTTTCCATGAAGAACTTCATAGGGAGTTTTACCCTTCAGAATATCACTAGGAACCCTGTTGATAATAAAGGTAGCTGTAAGAACACAATCTCCCCAGAATTGGAGAGGTAATCCAGCATGAAACCTCAGTGATCTTGCCATCTCAAGTATGTTTCTATGTTTTCTTTCAGCTCTCCCATTTTGCTGGGGCCTGTCAGTGCAGGATGTTTGATGAACAATCCCCATTTCTCCAAAATACTTCTTACATTTTGCATCATCAAGCTCAAGAGCATTGTCTGATCTTAGTATTTTGATTCCTTTCCCAAATTGAGTTTGTATCATAACAGCAAAACTCCTGATAGCATCAAATGCATCAGACTTAAGTTTTAGAAGATGAACCCAAGTAACTCTTGAGTAATCATCAACTAGGGTAAGAAAATACCTGTATTTCCCTCTGTAATTGACCTTATAAGGCCCCCAGGTGTCAATGTGAACAAGTGCAAACTTCTCTGTTGCTCTTGAGTCACTCTTGTGGAAGGGCAGCTTTGTGAACTTAGCTAAGGGACAAGCTAAGCACACATCTGTTCCAGTTCCCTTCACACCAATCTCTTCTATCATCATCAACTTCTTCATGGGTGTGTGACCCATTCTATGATGCCATAATGTCTCCTTGCTAAGCTTAGCAACATTCCTAATAACACTAGGAACTTCTCTACAACTACTTGCAGTCATAACATTCTTATTACAACTACTAATCTTTTTCATGTATGTACTACTAGTGCATTGTTCCCTGATTCTTCTCAAAGTTTTACTCACTGGTTCATCTAACATGTAATACAAGCCATTTTCACCCTTTCCTACTCCTTTTACTTCTCGTGTGACTTCATCAACTACCATACAAAAGTTTTATAGAACATCACCTTATAATTTCCATCTTCACACATCTTTATTTGGACAGATAGTAAATTATGTTTAAACGTTGGGATGTACATCACATTGTTAAGTTTAACATTGTTTTTCAACACTATATGTCCAGTGTGTGAGATTTTAGAAGTCTCACCAGTTGGTAAGTTAATCAAAGCATTTTTCTTACATTCTGTGAGATCAGTAAGTATATCAGGAGTCCCAGTCATATGATCTGAGGCTCCTGTATCTATGATCCATGCATCATTATTCTTGCCTACGTCAGCAAAGTAACAAGGCACCATACCTGCATAGCTTATATCCATCTCATCATCTGTGTCTCCTGCTTTAGATGGTGTAGGTAACAGCTTGAGAAGCTGTCAAGTTGTTGGGCAGTTATAGTGCTTCCCTGACCACTTGATGCTCCCTCATTGTGATTAAGATGAACATTAGCAGCTACCTTATGCTCTTTATTCCTTCCCTTGCTCCATTTTTGTTGATTGTAGTTCATCTTACCTTTTCCCTTGTATTGAGATTGAGTCTGGTTTTGTCCTTGGTTCTTTCCTTTTCCTGGAAAACCAATTACAAACCAGCATTTTTCAGCAATGTGTCCTAGTTATGCACACACACTACATTGAAGACTCTTTTGGTTCATTACTCCCCCAGTTCCGTTGTTGTACATAGCTATAGAATCTGGTTCTTCCTTTACTTGTCCTAGAACCTCCCTCTGAGATTCTTCTTGTTCTATATAGCTACATGCTATTTCCACTGTTGGAAGAGGGCTCATCATCAGCATTTGGCTCCTCTATGGTCCATAGATCTCATCTAGACCATTTAAGAATTGAAACAGCTTCATTTCTTCTTGTTGTTGTTGTATAGCTTCTATGAACTCAGTCACTTCTGTTGTGACTGTGGTAATAGCAGGTAGAGTAGTGAGAGATTCCAGTTCTTCCCACACACTTCTCATGGAAGTGTAATATTCACTCACTTGCTTTCCATCTTGTTTTGTTTCATACAAGTCCTTGTTTAGCTTGTATTTTCTAGTTCCATTAGTGAGAGCAAACCTTTGCTCCAACTGCCTCCATATTTGACAAGCATTGCTCACAAACATAATGGATTTCTTTATAGGTTCAGACACAGACCCAAGAATCCATGAGATTATCATGTTGTTACAAGTATCCCATGCTTCAGCCTTCACTCCTGTGCCATTCTCTCTTTTGACCTATCCTGTAACAAAGCCTAGCTTTCTTTTTGATGCCAGAGCTATTTCCATGGAATGTTTCCAGGATCTATAATTTGATGATCCTTGAAGTTTTTCCACAGTCATAAAATTATTTCCATCTGAAGGATGGAGATAAATAGGACTGGTTGTTTCAATAGTAGTCATCTTCCTTTTTTTAGCTATTTTGGAAAAACTGGTTTGACAAAGTTTGAAATTTTTTTTAGTGAAATGAAATAGAATCAGTGAATGATTGTGATTTGAGTAGCCGTAGCTCTGATACCATGAAAACAATGACAAAAGTTATTCATTCTTGATAGTGATAAACTCTATCACTTTCTCTTTCATTCCATTTTTCAGAATGATCCTTACATTCTTCCTTAGCTACATAAATATACTACTGATGCTCTGATTACAAACTACAGACATATCCATTCCTAGGATGACAGATGTCCTGCAATCCTTCTTGGATCAGACAAAATAACGGATGTATTACAACACAACAATGAGCATCAGACAACAGAATTAGCTACAGACAAAAACATTAATATCAGTACTATAGTATTACATCAGCAGTACTAATACTTGGTGACAAAGCTAACTTAATTAGTAGTAGTCTGATTGGGCTGAAGAATGTAAATTGAGAATGTAGATTGAGAACACTTTGGGCCATGGTCTCAACAGGAGAAGGATCTCAAAAAATGGCATTCCTCAAAAAACGAAGAAGCATATAAATAGAAAGTATATAACCTCCTAAATCCAACGGATAGCAACAAAATCCCAAGGTTTAGTCTAAGTTATTGACTACGACACACAAAAAAACTTATATGTACCTGGTGCAAATTAAACTAAATTTATGTGGACAAATGATTATATATGTGATTTATGAAAAAATAATTGACACTATATTAAAAAACTGTGGACATAAAAGATAAGCGGTTAGGTTATAAAGGATAGTACTATAAGGAAAAAAAAAGTTGTATATATGTGATAAAGGTGTTAATTTTAATTTTTGAAGTTGGCAAGTGGCATAAGGCCACGAATTTTGAAGTAACGTATTTTAATCAAGAGTTTAATTTTAGGACATTACATGAGATAACCATGATATCTAGGTCTTTTATAAAAGATCCTTATATTTACATGCATGCTTTTGGTAAACCTAAACTTGTAAAATGTTATTGAAACTGAGCGAATAACTAATTTTGTTAACTATTGATAGTTTAAAACAAAAATAACCTTAACTTTTTTTATAATAAAATAAGGATGATCTTTCTCTCTCTTGTTATGAAGTTGAGAGAAATCGTTTGTATAGGTTATGATAACAAATACCAGTAGGATAATTGTGTATTGTTGCGATTAAATTGATGCGAGTTATACCCATATGCAGTAATAGACCGCGCAAAAAGAAAATAAATGCAGAAAACCTATTGTTGTTTATCGGAAAACTATAGCAATATATTAAAAAAATTACCATTTTCATTTATTGCTGCCAGCAACAATATCTTTATTTTATTTATAAAAAAGAGGCTAGGGTTTCCTATGCGTCTTTTGAACACTATACTCTTACTCTTCCCTTATTCCACGCCTCTCGATCACTCCTCCCTTAATCTATCTCATTCCTGCCTTCTTTGTCACGACTCTCACTCCTCCCTTATTCTCTCTTACTCCTCTCATTCCCTACTTCGCACTCCAATCCTTTTTAATTCCCGCAATCTCCTTTATGGTCGAAATCGTGCCTCTCACTCCTAAATCAAACAAGGTTGCAGATTTCAGGCGAAGTTTATGGTCGAAATTGTGCCTCTTTTACCCTTCTTCATGGTTCGAAATCGCACGTCTTTCACTCTCCTTCATGGTTCAAAATCGTGCCTCTCTCGCTCCTTCGAGGTTTTTCTGACGTTAGCGGTCCTCGCACATATGATGGTGGGAGTATAGTTCTCCTACTAGTAGTAGCTGGTATTGGAGGAAGGTTTGTGAGGTCAAAGAAAAGCTGAAGCAGGTTATTTCAGAAGAGCAAATGCTGCAAATGAACTCTTTCTCTGTGAAGCAAATGTACAAGAGATTGGTAGGTGAGGAGGATCATGTGGAATGGGCTAAGATTGTATGGAATAGGATCTCTATTCCCAAGCATAGATTTTTCATGTGGTTGGTCATGAAGGAAAGGATGCAGACTGTAGAACATCTAGCTAGAATTGGGGTGTGTTAATCTCCAGCATGTCTGATTTGTGGTCTGGAGCTAGAGGATCACAAGCATCTTTTCTTTACTTGTCATTACAGCAGGAAGTTGATTGAGTGGCTCAAAGATTGGTTAGGAATTGGTGGAAGGAGCATCAGTGTGCAGGAGATGACTAGATGGATTCATAGATGTGGCGCTTCAAAGTTTCAAAAGCAGGTCATGCTAGCTGTTATTAGTGCTGCAATCTATAAAATATGGTGGGTTAGAAATATGGTGTTTTGGCAACATAAGGTATTATGTGTCGAGCGTTCTGTTAATTTTGTTCAATGTAATGTAGTGGAAAGAGTGTACAGTATACTGCCTAAGAAAGTTTCGAGAGATGATAGAAATTGGTTGAGGAACCTGAGCTTGACTATGTGTAATAATATGTCTTAGCCTAGGTTGTATGGGTTTGATGAGTATGAAATGATAGACTTTTCTTATTGATGAAAAAAAAAAGTGACGACGGTCCTCACGCAGGTGGGGGCAGGAAAATCCGGCAGCATTTCCCTACAGTTCTCCAAGTACACAATGTAGATAATTGCTTATCTACATATGTACCCAGAGAACAATGTAGAGAAACGATAAGCCAAGATTTTCCTCAGAATTGAAAAGAAGACACACATTCACCACCTAAGTGAGATCAAACGTCCAAGAACAGTCCCAAACCGGGGACTATTCAAGACTTACTCCTAATGAGTAAGTCTTGAACGGGTATCTAGGCATATATGATGATGATTCAAACAACTAGTTATTTTCATATATATAGCTAAATCACATTGCGTTTTGATACAATCTCATATGAACAAATAATATATATATACTTTATAAAAAATACATATAATTCAATAAATTATCAACTTTGTCTACATGTTAAACTATCTATTAGTTACCTCTTAACACCAACGACGAGCAATGAAGAGAAAAGAGCTACTTGGGACTTTATTTGCCTTCCTTAGCCTCTTCTTCCTACAATTGACAAAACCCACATTCACTACTACATTTTGAATCAAACGCAATGGTTAATATAAGCTAATGCAACGGTTATTTTTTATACCGTTGCAGTAGGATCATCTATTGCAACGACTCATTTCAATTTAGGTTCATAGATTTGGCTATTGCAACAACTTTATAGTAACCGTTGCATTAGATATATCTATTGCAACGACTTGGTGATGGTCGTTGCGTTAGATATATCTATTGCAACGACTTGGGATGATCTTTGCATTAGATATTACTCATATGTTGCATTGCCACGAACTCCATCCACGCACAAAATATTACGCGCAATGATAATCCCTCAATTTATTTCACGAAAGTTTAAAACTTTTCAAAGTTTGAACAGCTAGTGCCTTATCTCCTTAAAACAAGGAAACCCATTGCTCATGATCAGGTAACTGAAATCACGAACTGAATTTTACCCTATCAATTGCATGTTTGCCAACAAATTTCAATCTCCCATCCCAAATCTCTCCTATGAACTGAAATCACGAACTGAATTTTACTCAATTATATACTAAGAGGAAGAGGGAAGAGGCAAATTCACGAACACTACTTCACAGAGGCGAAATTCAAAGAAAAACAAGCAAAGAGGCGAAATTTCGAACTTCAAAGGTGCGTTCTTCTGTTTTGGGAATTCTGGAAATCCTTCAAAAGCCACAAAATCCAGTCGAGCTCCAAAGTTAAGGTAGTTTCTTGAATTTTGTGAATTATGGAAATTTTCAATCGATTTCTGGAAATTATCTAATATTAAAGTTATTGTTTTGGTCCATGGTAATATGATATAAATTTAGAGTGTAAATTATTCAAGAAAAGACGCCAAAGAGTCGAAATTCAAGAAAACCCAACAAAAAGGGAAAATTTCGGATCATTAGTTGAGCTTCATAAGGTATGTTCTTCAATCAATTGTTATTGGAATTTTATGTTTTAGGAATTCTTGATATTATTGAAATTCGTGGATATTGAGATTCTACTATGTTTTAGGAATTTTATGTTTTAGGAATTCTTGATATTATTGAAATTCGTGGATATTACGCTATGTTTTAGGAATTTTATGTTTTATCAATATCCTCCACATAACTTTAAAGTAGTGGCCGAATGCATAGAGGGAGGAAAATTATGTGAACTGAGAGATGATGTGCGTTCTTTATATTTTCAGCCTCATAAATTTGATCTAATTCCTGGAAGAAAGTAATACAAACAAAGGAACTGTGAATTTCAGAGGATAGTAGGGATCTAAAGGAAGAGGAAGAACCCTGGCTTCCTCTCCTTTGTTTTTTATAGCAATCAAGTCCATGGGGGCTCTTTCTTATCAAAATTGTCTGTAAGCTATCATATTTTAATATTTTCTGAATTATGGAATGTTAGCATTATGTTATTGAAATCTCAAGATATTCTGCTATGTTACGAATGTTATTGAAATTCTGCTGTGTTATTGGAATGTAGTTAGGAGAATTTTCTTGAAATGTATTGGAATTCTGCTATGTGATATGTTATCGAAATGTAGTTCGCAGAATTTTCTTGAAATCTCAACGTCGTAAGTAGAAAAGAGTAAATTATAGAGTTGAGATTTTAGTGTCAGCTGTTTCAATAAAACACCATATAGCACAAGGCCATGGAATAATCACACAAGATCTCATATATGATAGAGCCAAGAAAAGAAAATTTCTGTAAACCAGTGAAGCTGCAGTTCACAACTTCACATTAGATAACATATACAAGTATTGAGTTAATAAGGCAATGCCCAAACCAAATTTTTCAAGGATGCAGGATCTAAATGTAGGGGAGTTACTGCGAGAGGGCAGGGAGGGGGTGGGGACTGTTGTGGTAGTGCAGGGAGGGGTGGGGACTGGCTGTGGCAGGGCAAGGAGGGGAGTGGGGAGTGCAGGCAGTTGAGGGAGGGTGCAGTTTGTGCAATGAGTGTGTGCAGTGGGTAGTGAGTGTGTGCAGTGGCAGGGTAGGGAGGGGGTGGGCAGTGAGTGTGTGGGGGAGTGGTAGGGAGGTTGGGTAGTGAGTGTGTGCAGTGAGTGTGGGGAGTGCAGGACAGGGAGGGGTTGTGTGCAGTGAGTGTGGGGAGTGCAAGGCAATGAGGGTGTGTGTGTAGTGAGTGTAGGGAGTGCAGGGCATGGAGGGGGTGTGTGCAGTGAGGGAGGGGTGCAAGAAGGGAGGCAGTGCAGGGGGGAGTGGTAGTGCAGGGAGTAGGGCTGGCAATGAGTTGAGACAGCTCGCGAACTACTCGAATTCGGCTCGGTCAAAGCTCGGTCAAAGCTCGACTCGAGTGAGCTCGACTCGAGCTCGAACTCGACTCGTCAGGTTAACGAGTCGAGTCGAGCAACTCAATACTCGACTCGAGAAACTCGTGAGATACTCGATAAAATTATATATATATATACTTTCAATTTTTCTAAGAAATTTTAACTTTATATTTTTTCTATAAAAATACTTGTACTTTTCTTTTTTTTAAAAATGGAAAAAAAGTGTATAGAATGACAAAAAAGAAAAGTAAAGGATTTCTTCTATAAAAAATGGAACTATATCAAATGACCAAAAAGCTTGAAATGAGTTCGAGTTCGAGCTTGAAACGAGTTCGAGTTCGAGCTTGAAACGAGTTCGAGTTCGAGCTTGAAACGAGTTCGAGTTCGAGCTCGAGTTCGAGCTCGAGTTCGAGTTTAGGTTTCGAGTTCGAGTTCGAGTTCGAGCTTGACAATTTGAAACTCGCGAGTTTTCGAGTCGAGTCGAGTTTGAGTATGAGTTTTCGAGTTCGAGTCGAGTTTAGTCAAACTCGAGCTCGACTCGCATCATTGCCAGCCCTAGCAGGGAGGGGGAAATGGCAGTGCACGGAGGGGGGCAGTGAGTGTGTGCAGTGGCAGGGCGTAGTCGAGGTGGACGAGGGAGGGGGGCAGGATGTGTTAAAAACCACAAATACAAACTGAACTATACTGTGAGGGGTACCTTGTCCAGGATAATCAAGCAAACTATTCATCAGAATAGTGTCATATCCCACAACTCTATTTATGAGAATTTCTTGCCACCTGAAAAAGCATGATGCTTTAAAGCTAGGTGAGCACACTATAGCAGTAGCTATATATCGATCTCAAGTGCATGATCAAGGGGGTGACGGAGAAAAAAAAACTCAGCTCATAACAAAGGGCTACAGTTAAGATGCACTATCTCCATGTAATAGAGAAAATGGAAGTATATTTTGTCTAGTACATTAAATACTATGCTGCCTACTAGTCTCAACATACAATGATGCTGCCTACTAGTCTCAAACTCTCAACTAATTAGTGGTAAATCAGGCCTTAGCACTTAATGGGAAGAGATATTAGGTACAGTAACAAGTCATAGGTGAGGAGAACTAGAGGCACAGCAATTTATAATTATGATAAGGAAAACAAAAAATGGTATTCACCTGTTACCAAAGCAAGGGTGCCGTGCTGATATGCTAATATTAGCTGTCCGAATGTTATGGCGAGCCTTAGCTTCTTCAGTCAGGAAGCAAGAAGAATCCCTATAACATAACACAGCAAAGATTAGCAGCGAAATAGGTGCCAAATTTTGTTCTGGAAACTGAACTTAACCAGAATATCCAGAATATCCCCTAAGGTAGGCAGCATTAGGATGTTGGGTCCCTAAAAAATAGGCCATTAGTGTGTTGTGGTGCACACAGGAACAACCATGTAAAGGATCGTGTTGTGTAAACACGGGCAAATGGGGTATGATGAGTATGAAGACACTGAACTCTATAGACAAATTGAAGAGTGTTCTTAAGATGGGTATATTTTCTTATAATTAGGCGTTCCACCTATATTTTGTGTGTGCATTGCTACTGTTATTGATATTCGTAATTTGCACCTAAGATCGTTGATTTACATCTTTATGCTGAAATAGAAACTATAGTTGTACTGTTGTAGGCTGGTCACTAGGTCAGGGAAGCAACTTAGAATCTGCCACTGTCTAAGCTCTAAATATTATTCAACATTTCTTCACATATGTCTACTTTTCTGAAAAAGGCAGCAGCTATAGCAACAGAAAGTTTAATAATTTACTCAGATTGGTGCCATTATATATTTCTTGTATGGTTTTAGGTGGAAAAAGAGGGAGTGAAATTCCTACTACATATTGTACTATAGCTGACTGCACACCTGAAGAATATAGAATGAAAATGCAGAAATTTATGTTGTGTGCTACTACTGCCTAAGATGTCCAATGCACAACCACTTTTTATACACGTTTTTTTTTTTGCATATTCATCAGCCTCATTCTTTAACTATATATGGTAATAGCCACAGATATCTCGTACTTGGAAGAAACTTTCTGATTTTTGTTTTTTAAAGCAATCATCGACATCTATATACTCTTACTTCTTATTTTTTGGAAGAAACATTCTGAATTCTGTTTTTTAAGGCAATCATCAACATCTATATCTGTTTTTCAGGAGAGACTTGGTGAAATTCCTGAAGATTTGGGATCTAACCGAGCCGGACAACCTTTGGTTAATTAGTGAAACTCAGGAGAGCAGCAAAACAGATCAAGTGGAGCGATATTTAGAAGCAAAATGATTTATATGTGTACTTAAAAGGAATTTGTCTATGCCCAATAAGTAGAGTAATTTTGGTTATAACTGTTGTCAGTTATTGCTTTATAATTGCACTGGAAGGAAACAACATTCTAATTTGATTTTATAGGGAATTAGAGATTTATCTCTGTCATCAAGCTTATCACTTTTTAGGGAGTACTTAAATTCGTCCTCATGATGCAGGTTCGAGGTAGTGAGTGTTATTATTAAGTCATGCAACCAACTGAAAATCACTTTCTTGGAGGTTTGTGTCTTATTTTACTTAATTTACTTCTCAAGATTTTCTAACAAATCTGCTTCTTTTGGCTATGTTACTTTTGTTCTATTATATAATTCCAGCTGACACCTATTTTGATGAGGGTATTGTTAAAGCTGTGTACCTGCCATTTATTGCCATATTAAGTTGCTGGAGCACCGATAGTGGTTCTCTTTATATGTCTTTGACTTTGGGACTTGATTTCCTAATGTGGCCCGATCGACTCTGCACCTACCATTTTAAGCTTTTCTAACTTCCCATTGTATTATCATAGTGATCCTTATCCCGCTTGCTTTCTGTCCTACAGACTGCTATCTTGATAAACGTTTTCTTGATATTGCAGGCTCAAGACATTACTGATTTAGGTTCTTTAAAAGAGGCAACAAAGATTTTCATTCCAGGTATATTCTCGTCTCCTTCCTTTCACCAAGATAAAAGTTTGGGAATAAGGTGAGTTTTGCAATACATGTCAGACATGCAGCTGTTTGATTTGATGCTCTTTTGCTTCGATTTGCTGGTTCACGGCTTCCTGATTTTATGCTATGCCGTAGTAAGACTTTTCAAAAAATATTGTTGTTTATTATTTGCTTGGTGGCATGGCAGGTGGGTCATCACTGTACTCCGCACGTACAATAAAAATAAAAGAAGATGAAGGTTTCAGGTAATTATTTGTTGTTTAAGTGGTGCTAACTTGTAAATAGTAACATCCTTCACTTCTCTTTTCTTTATCTTGGCTATGAACAAGAGGTTAAAAAGGAAATTTGATTCTTGATGGATGGCATTTTGATAATGTAGATGAGATTTCTTCCAAAAGTTACATTAGGCGTATTTTTGGGTTGGGGCATCAACCTGACCATTAATGTGAACATTGTTTTGACTCTTCCCAGAGTAATTATTCTCATGTTTGTTGTCTCTCATGTTTCCCAGGACATATTATTTTCATGAGTTCAGCAGAGATGAACAACATGTCGCTCTTGTGGCTGCTGTTAGTGGCGGGTTGGTATTTTGTTGTACTAAGATGTGGTATTTTATGCTTTGAGTTGAAGTCATAATGAGGAATATAATACTCTATCCACAACGGTATGACATTATTCTAACAAAAGATCCTTTATAACAGTGATGTAAGTTCTGTCACCGCCATCACTTGAAAAAATTAGTGGCTCATTGCAAAATTTAATCATAAATCATTACAATAATTGGAAAGGTGGATGTTTTTCTTCTTATCCTAAAACATTACGTGCCTCTTGATTTCGAATGCAGAGAGTATGCATCTAGAAAATGTTTACAGTTCTAGCTTCCTTCTAGACTTCTAGTCACTTACATAATAAGATGTACTCTTGATTTCACTGAATAAGGCATTGCATTTATAATCAATGTAACTGCAGCCATTGCAAAAGCACATGCTTCTTGAATCATAATGAAGACTGAAAGGATTCATTTTGTTAATTTCGACAATATGATAATGTTTATGCTTGTTTACTAATGGTGTAGGTAGTTGTTGCTGGAGCGACTGCCCCAGAGTTCAAGTGGGATGATGATTGTGTGAAACTTCGTAGTTCAGCATTGTCTCTGACTCTGCTGTAGTGTTACTTTGACAATTGAGGTTTAGCCTTGTCAAGTAGTGTTTCAATATTGTGTCTCCATTTTGGTTGGATAAATTACATTATGTACGTTGAAGATTCTTTTTCTTACTGGAGAATATTTGTAAAAGGTAAACATCAATGTTCTGGTACTAAAACAAATATTTATTAGTTGGGTTTGATTAAGTACGTTAATTTTCGTTAATTAGGATTTGTTATGTATAGTACTCTTAGTTTAATTAGTTTTGGAAATTATGATACAGATATATATGACAATTTTTTTTGGCATTTCAAGACTACTTTTGCATTTGTGGCATCGTTTAATATATATCAAGAGCTGTAATATTATAGGTTTTCAACATGTTACATTAATAATCGTTGCAATATCACCAAAAAATGGGAAAAAAAAATTCCGTTGCAGTAGCTTCAAGCCGTCGCAATAGCTTAAAAAGTAGGCGTTGCAGTAGCCAAGAATGTTGCATAACCTGCCACTAACAAAGCCGTTGCAAAAGATATATGATCTAAGGCAACGACACATTTAGCCGTTGCAATAGGGCTAAAAGTCGTTGCAGTAGGCCTATTGCAACGCCAACAAATGCGACGGTACAAAACCGTTGCAGTAGGTCTACTGCAACGACTTTTAGCCCTATTGCAACGATTTTGGTGTGTTACCTTTGCCTTTTAATGTAGTAGTGATTGCACATTAATCATTTAATTCAATTAAGAAAAACAAAAGTAACTTAAAAACAAAATTAATTCATACCTAATTAACCACTCAAATGGTGGAGAAGAAATGAGAAGAGAAGAGAATAGAAGGGTAGTGGTGATGATGGAGAAGAGAAGAGAAAAGAAAAGAAGAGAAGAGAAGAGAAGATATGGGTTGCGTCGCGCAATGTGGGTGGCGCGCAAGGTGGTGGTGGACCCACAATGTGGTGGAGAAGAAAATGAGAAGAGAAGGGTACTCGAAATTGTGGTGGGCGGCAGTGGTGCACTCCGATTCCGACGCAATGTTGTGGTGGTGGTGGTAGTGTCGCGCAAAGTGGTGGAGCAATGTCGGTTAATTAAGGTGGTGGTGGTGCACTCAGTTTTTCGCACTAAAACTATTGGGTGAAAGAAATTAAGAGGGAAAGTGGGAAGGAGTACTGCAGGGCGCGCATAAGAATCATCGAAAAAAAAATAAGTTAGTAGGACTGCGCTAGTAGTAAAAAGCGCAGCCCTTCACTTAGTAGGGCTGCGCTTTTTAAAATGCGCAGCCCTTTTCAAATTGAAGGGATGCACTTTTTTAAAAGCGCAGCCCTTCTCAAGGTGAAGGGCTGCGCTTTTTTAAAAGCGCAGCCCTTCCAATTGAAGGGCTGCGCTTTTTTGAAACAGCGCAGCCCTTCTGTTTTGTAGGGCTGCGCCTTTTTACAAAAGCACAGCCCTTCTTGCGCAGCCCTTCTTGCGCAGCCCTTCTGCCTTTTTCCCCTAGTGCTTTTGACATATATTCATATACAAGCAGCAACTTTTTACCTTCGTCGGTCCGCTTCGAACGACCACGCACATACACACACTGCTCGCACACCACTTCGTCGAAGGCGACGAGATAGAAGGATAGAGTAGGAGAGAGAACGGTTTAAGGAGAAAGAGGGGGCGACCGAAGAGGAGAGAGAGGGCGACTGAAGAGAGAGAGAGGAGTCACGGTATGAGAGAGAAAGGGCGAAAACCCTAGTGAGGAGAGAGAGGAGAGAGGATATTGAGGAGAGGGAGGAGAAACGGATGTGTTAATGAGAGGGAGAGAGGGAAAACCAAACCTAGTTGGGCCGAAATTGTTGTTATATTTAAAACAACATATTGCTGCGGTTTTTTTATAAAACCGCAGCAATATATTAAAATAATATTTTTTCTATTATTTTAATATATTGCTGCGGTTTTATCGAGAAACCACGGCAATATGTTGGCTCAAGTAGTCAAAAATATTTGAAAAAAATTTCGTTGAAACTATATTGCTGTGGTTTTCGACCGAAACCGCAACAATATGATTATTTTATATTTTTTTCTTTTTACGTGATATATTGTTGTGTATGGGTAAAACCGCAACAATATAACCGCAACAATAAGCAATTATTCTACTAGTGGTAGTTACCTCATCTTCTAGCAAATCTAGCTCATTTTTTTGAGCGTCGCCCTGAGCTTAAAGTGCCCTAATCTCTAGACGCGACACTTTATCCAGAGGGTCAGCTTTCTTTTTTATTTCCTCCAGTTCCTCACCATTTTTCTTCAATGTTTCCTACATTATTTTACCATAGCCAATTGATTTTTCTTCAATTATGCATCCTTGTTTTTCACCTCTAGTTCGCTTTTGTCACCTTTAGTCTTCATTATTTGATGACCCTTCAGCAGAGACGACATCTCTTTCTTCGCCATGAGAAAATGCTGCGAAGCCTGCATAACGACGAGTAACAGTAAGTGGACAATTGCAACTCATTTCAGACGTAAGTAAAAAAAGACACAGTAGAAGTACTTGGAAAATGATCTCTAAACCATTTGACATCATGTGAGGAAGGGTAAGCTTCCTTAGTCTTTCCTCAATGCATGCGAAGAGGAATTTCTCTGCTTTAGGCCTGATTGACCTTTCCAACGACATGAAGTCGTTGGGAACCGTCACATTGTACGACGGACCTCCCTTGTCCGGAGGAGCCACGAAGTCAGTTTTGCGCATCTTTGGCGCAACCTCAGACTCATCATCCTCTAGTTGGACAACGATAGTGGAATCTTTTTTGCTCAATGGCGCGGGCGTAGCCATTGTAGATATTTCCCATTCCCTCTTCTTCCTGCACAGCGTCTCAGCCAGTGCCTGTCTATCCATAGAACGCCTAGGACGTGACTGAGAAGACTTTTTTGAATCAGTAGCGCAGATGAAAACTTCGACGACGACGAAAATTAAGGAGTGATGCAGAAGTTACTTACCAGAAGCCATCGATGAGAAGCTATCATGGTTAGCAAATAAATTTTTTTTAAATTGTTCTTCTGACGCTTCTAGAGATTTCACGCATAGTTGAGGAAATTCGTCGCGATGAGTGAGCAATTTCTGGTTCAGACCTTCAGAAGAAACGTTGTAATAATAATGTTAACGTCACGACATGGTAACAAACGACAAAAACGTTACGAACCTTCTGCGTTCTAGCCTCCAATTAACATCTTTCCAACCTCCCCCAAGAAAGATTTCTTCACAAAGACTTATCGGTTCTTCCAACCTCTGTCATTCAATTGAACTCCGTTCACCAACACCTCTCGCCTCGCTTTAGCATGAAAGGCTACCCTGTTGTTAACCTTAACCCTAATTTCGTAGCACAATAGCAAGTCGTGGAGGATAAAAGGTTCTTCCCAGGACGCTTTCACCCAATCAACGACACTTAAAATTCTCCACACCTGGGGCATTATTTGCCCAAGACTAATTTTATAAATCTGCATCAGATCTCTAGCTATGGGGGGAAAAGGTAGGTGAAAACCTATTTTAAATGGATATTCATAAAGAACCACCAAATCACTTGGGCATGTCTCAGGCTATTCATGAGGTTCGACGTTTCTAAGGACAGTGTTGGTTGGCAAGTTCCCCAATTCTAAAAATTTCATTAAATCTTCCTTCGTTATATTTGATTGCTCATCCTGAATTCACCTTTCTTTTCTACCACTTTTTCTTTCCCCTTTGATTGTTCTTGATTAATAAAGAAATTTCTAATACTGCGTCTGTTGGGAGCCATAAGTTAAACTAAAGTAGGGAAAACTGATAAACAAAGTTTAACAATGGCGAGAAATTACTTGAAGAACAATTACGGCGAAGTTTAGCGGAGAATTCTAGAATAAAATCAAGTGTTTGAAGAGAGAGAAAAAAACGGTGTATGTTTGAATTATTTGGCATGGTTTTTATAGCTATAGTTGCAATCATGAGATTTACAACGGAAAAGTGAGTAAATGCATAATTTTAAGTTATCTTTTATTTTTTTACTCACTAACCTTTGGTTTATCTCTGTTAAGTCTTATCAAAATCAGATGATCACTTGTTTTTTCTTTATCTGTTGGCCAATGATTTAACATGATGTTGGTCATATTGATCCCAATAATTTTTATCAGATGAAAGTTGCATGTATTCAACAATTGTTTTGATGGCTCTTGGACTTTCCCCATTTCAACAATTGGGGTAAATTGTTATGGCTGAAATTGCAGGTTAACATTGACGCGATGACACAAGGTCTTTGACGCATTGACATAAGATTGATGACATCATTTTAAAGGTCGTTGACGCAAAGATTAGGTCAACATAGTCCAAACTGATTGTCCGAGATTGAAGGGATTGAGCTAATCACTATTAATATGCTTCGCCAATGGGAATAAAGGAGCACATAGGTTGCTAAGGGAAAGGATTCAGTTGGAGTTAAGCTATACGGGGATTTCCCGAGATTCCGACAGAGACCAGTTGGAGTCAGTTCAAGCTTGACAGTATTTAAGTATTGAAAAGGCCAAAGAAAGTTTATCTCAACATCAAGAGAAAAATACATAAAAAAAAATTCAATACACTAATATTTACTTGTTACTTGTACTTAGATCAAACAACTAAGATTGTACTGATTGTCGTTCACTTTGGACGTCAATTACTGATAGTGGATTGGTGGACTCATTTCCACCCGCGGTTTTGATCCACCTTCATTGGGGTTTTCCGCGTCTAGTGGCGGAAGTATGTAGGGTCACAGTTGGTCACTTGACCAACTATTATTTTGGAAAAAAAATAATAATTAAAACTCTCTTTCCTTCACTGACCAAAAAAAACAAAACACTGCCCCTTTCTCTCTCTCTCTCTCTCTCTCTTACGTCTCTTTCTCTTCCTCTCTCCTTCAACCTCAAGTTGTTAACTAAAATTCTTGAATTTTGTTTACATGAATATACTTTTTCTTTCAAATCTTCAACTAAAATTATCATATCGTACGTCTTGATCTACCGATTGATACCCGTTTTACATCTTGCTGAGATAAAAAATTATCATTCAAAACCCTAGAATTTGGGGAAAAACTCGTGTGTTGTCGGGTTGGTGTCGTAACTCGCAACTATGGTGATTGGTGAAACTCGGCGAAATTCTTCTTCTTCGAATCGTCCTCTTGAATCTCCTATTTTTCACAGCTTAGGCTTTTCGTTTTACGTAATTTTCTTGAAATTAGATAATTTTGATTCGAGATTTTTCGGATTTGTTATTAAATTAAATGATTTGGTTGTTGATTTTATTGACTGAATTGGAGGCCTTGTCAAAATTGCAGTTTCATGGATTTAGGGTTCTGCTTTTTCATTAGATTTTCATTGATTTTTCGCTCTTTTAATGCTTCAATTTGTTGTATTTGAAGTTTGGTTTGGTTATTCGAAAGAAAAATCTTCGAAATTTCACAACTATTCTATCGAAATATTCATCACTTTTCACTAGTACAGAACCCACGATTTACGTCGGATGCGAGGCGCCCATTTGCGTCGAACATGGGTCCGACGGCACAAGCGTCGACGCAAATGAAAGACACAGGATCTGTGTCGCATGAGGATATGACGCAGATGTTGAGCTATTTGCGTCGGATATAACTTTACGTCCGACGCACATGATGCCTCGCCAGCGTCATACATCAGCCATATACGTCAGATTATGCGCTATGTGCGATGCAGATGAGTTGCCAACTTGCCATCTGCGTCGAACATAACCTAGAGTCTGACGCAAATGGTTATTATTTTGTTAAAAAAAATATAGTCATTAATTAAATTTGTAGAGAATTATTCGTGCGCATGTTTGGTGTTGACAATGTCAAAAATTTATTACAAACCACCAAACAAATTACATTGCAAGTATGTAAATAAAACGTAAATCTAAAACTGAATCTAGAACAATCAAGGAAGAAAGTGAGTAGCTTATGATTCTGCGATGTTTCCCGATGAGCTCGAGGAAGAAGACGACGTGAAGAACAAAATCTAGATCTGAAAAAAAAAAAAAAGAATTTCAGAACAGAAAATTAAAACGAAAAAGCTAGATATGAAAATCCTAGGATAAATGCCAAAAAAAATCAGATATGAGAAACAAAAATAAAGGCCATTATTTTCAATTGCATGAACTGTCACCAACATCAGTAAAAAGTTTTATTTTTGAGATCTAAAAATGAAAAAACGAATTTTAAGATCTGAAAATTGAAACCGCAAATCAAATCTAAAAAAATGTAAAAATGAAACCATAAACTAAGATAAATTCCAAACAAATCAGATCTAAAAATGAAAAAAAAATGGAACCTGTCAGCCTTGGTCAATTGAAGTCGCCGGAAAAAAAAAAAAGAGAAGTCGCCGGAATCAATTTCTTCAATATGCCTTGGTCGTGTTCTACCCCTTTCGAATTGTTAGGGTGGGTGTTGGTTTCCATCAACGCGCTAAGTTTGAGTCTTGTTTTTCTTCTTCTTGTTGTTCTTCTACCATTGAAGGAGTTTGAGTGTTGTTGAGTTGTTCTTCCTTCATTTTTGTGCGAATAATCTAAAGATGCTGTAAAATGTGAAAGAGAAGGGTTTTTTAGGCGAAGAGTGAGGGATAGGGGAATGGACTGAGGGGCAAGGGTGAAAGGTAGGGTTTGAGGGTGAGAGAGATAGAGAGAGAGAGAGAGGTTGAGAGATATGCCGCATTGTTTAGGTTTTGGGGGTTTGAGGGTGAGAGAGAGAGGAGAGGGGTTGAGAGAGACGCTGCAATTTTTTTTTTTTGAGGGTTTGAGGGTGCGAGAAAGATAGGGGTTGAGAGAGACGCTGCATTGTTTTAGGGTTTGGGGGATTAAGGGTGAGAGAGAGGAATTTGAAAGGCGCTAGGTTTGGGCTTTTGGGCTGATTTGCGTCGGATCGGCCAAGGGGTCCGACACAAATTAGCCTTTGCAACGCACATTAGCAAAGTGCCACGCAGAGAGTATTTTCTGATTTTTGTTGATACATCAATAGTTTGATGTGATTATTTGTGGAGAGAAAGTGATTTCACTCGGAATCGTGTACATTGCAAGTTTAGAGCAATTGTAAATAGCATATGCTGCTAGCCTTGGTTCTGCAATTGCAAGTTAAGTTGTTTCTTTTTTTCTTTTAGCTGAATTTATGTCGTACCCATTTTTAAAATTTTAATTTGACGTTTTCCATCCCTGTACCCATCCGGCCGTCCCTATATCCGTTTCCGTGCTACCTAGAGTGTGACCAACTATTCCCAGATTTCTCGATCCGCCACTATCCGCGTCGCCATTTCTCTGTGTCATTTCCCTGAAAATCCCCATTTGCATTCATTTTCTTAGTGATTGTACGCGTATCTGGTTGTCATGGTCCCTAACTTCAATTTTTTCCCTAAGACAAAATTTAGTAGCATAAACAGTATCCAACTTGAGGAACTCCACTGTTACATTTCATTGGTCAATAATTTTGCATTTCTTTTTCTTTGACAAATAGTAGCATAAACAGTATGTTTTTTCATCAAATGATAAGGTTTGTTATTTGTTTATCCCAATTATATGATCCTTGTGTTGCTCGAGTGCTCTACTCTTACACCGACAAATATATAAATAATGTTTCTTATGTTAGCTACTTTTTTTTATTTTATTTTACAATCATTGTAGCTATTTTTCCTTTCATCTTCCTCTGTTTGTCCCATCTAGCAAGCCTACCTAATAAACAATAAAGCAAGGTGCGTGACTTACTCTCAGTGGGCCAGCATTTGTTATAGATTTGCCAATGCTGACTGCTGACTGCTAAGCGCCTGAGCCAGGCTCGCAGAGCGTCTCGCTCACGGTAGGTGTTGCTGCCCGCCTCGTTTTTTTTTTTTTTAATTTGGTTATAATTTTTCCATTTCATTTTAAATGTAGCAAAAGAATATTTTATATCTCAATAATAATATTCCTTTTTTGCATTTAAAACGAAATAGAGAAAGTGTGAGTTTATCTCGACATAAATTTATCGGAAAAACTTTAATTGATTCAGTTTGAAAATTTTGAATTAGATTATTATAAAACTAGTTTATCAATTTAAAAAGAAAATCTAAAATTTTCATAAATTTTTTTTTGTCATAAACTACTCTATAACTACCTTATAAAAATAAGTTATGACTTGACTCCCAAATGGTGATAATAAGTTTTAAGAACTCTCATTTTTATAGTGTTTCAAAAAGAAAAAAAAAAACAAAAAGTTCGTCTTATTCAAAAACCAGATTATGACATCCCTTCTCTCCTACTTCACACCTTGGAAGAGAAAGTTGTATTAACTAGTAATTGTGAGCTCGCAATTATTAACTGGAGGAGACACTAAAGGCAGAAATTATCTTTTAAAGCATATATATTGTCAAAAATGTACCTTTTGTCGGATTCGGCCATTGACCACCATTTTCGTATTTGCTTTATCGTTTACCTTAAGTATTTTTATAAATATTATAGTATTTTTATGTACAAGATTTTATTTCCTATAATATATCATTACAAAGGAAAATTCCCATTGGTAACTTTGCTTGTAGTTTTTCGATTTTCCAATGGTGACCGTATGGTTGTAAAATATCCAACAATGACCTTGTATTCTTGTTGAATTCCCGAATGTGAATTTTTTCGTTAAATCTAACTGTTAAATCAATGAACGCAAATTTAGATGTTTTTGGAATGTAAATTGAGGCGAATCGGATCCTTTTTTGCAAAAATCAACGTGAAATCTGACCCATAATGGGCTAAAATGACCCCCCAAAAACCTTGATCGATCTATTTTTTTGAAAAAAATTTGCGTTCTGGAAACATTTTGATTTACGTGCATCATTTTGTATGCCGAAAAATTTGTCAGGCTAAGATTTTGGGGTCAATTTCCCCCTGTATGGATCAAATTCGAGATCGAAATGTGCAAAAACGATCAGATACCCTTCAATTTGCATTCCATAAATATTTTAATTTCGTTTATTGATTTAACGGGTTAGATGTAAAGGAAAATGTTACATTTGGAAATTCAAGAGAAGTACAAGGTCATTTTTAAGATTTTGAAAATCACAAGATTACTATTGAGAAAACCATAAACTACAGGGTTACCATAATTTTCCTATTACAAATGATTTAGACAGTAAAACTTTTAAATAAATAGTGACTTGTGGTGTTAGGAAATCGGTGTTGTAGTTTGATTAATGCGGAAAAGAAAATCAATGAAATAATGAAGGTGAGAAAATAATAAAGATGAACAAACAAAGAACACAAGGATTTACGTGGTTCAGTCAAATTTGACCTACATCCACAGGTGGGGGATTAGAGCTTCTTCACTATAATGGAGAAAATCAGAGAGAATAATACAAGAGTCCTAAATCTAGAGGCTAAAAGTGTTTCATAAGTTGTGTTAATAATAATGAACACTAAGAGCCCTTTTATAATCATAAGGAACCCGTACAAACCCTAAAAGATAACTAAAACGAAAAAATCGAAAAACGCGTTCAGCGCCAAAATCGCGCACCGCCCGATTGGGTCGGGCCAAACCGCCCGATCGGGCCCGGGACAAAACTGCTTCGTCAGTTTTTCGTAAAACAGTCATAACTTTCTCGTTTCTATCGAAATTGGGCATATGACCTATCGTTGGAAAGCTCTTTGAACAAGCTATCACCTCCAATTTGAATCACATCAAAATCATTTATAGATTGAGAGATATGTGCATTCAAAGTTAGCCTTATGCCATTCACAAGATTTCAAGTCATATTTAACAATCTCCACCTTGACTTGAAACCAATCAAACAAGGTAACTCCACCTTGAACCAAAAATGATGCTCAACCAAACACCATAGAACCTCCATCTTAAACAAAATTCCATAAACCTACCCATTGTAGGCAATCCAGAACGGACATCTTCTATAATTGTGTACCGATGCGTCTTCGAACACAAAATCCGTATACAACACCATCACATGGCCTAGATCGAGAGTATAAAGTCACCAACGCCAAGCATGCTTCCTCAAATTGACCAAACTCTCTTCAAACACTTCTTCATCTCAACAACAAACTCAAAAGCAATTCTAGAAACTGAATGACAACGATAATTTCTAAATTGCAATAGTACTTAATAATCACAAAAGTACCAAATTTGAGATAAGAAATAGCATAACTAGAACAAAATCTAATGCATAACCAAGATTGTTACTTTATTACAAACTCAAAAACAATCTATCATAGACTCCAAAACAAAAATCCACACGGTTTCTCGTTTTACCAAGAGATCTCAAGAGGGCACCAAACATAACGAGATCGTAGAAACCGCAGCCCAAATCTTGTAACCCTAAAGTGCAAGATCATCATCAGAAATAGCGTCGGCAATATTTGCAGATCGATCCTCATTGGACCTTTCTCCATTTTTCTTCTTTAATTTCCAACACTCAGATTTAATATGACCCTTCACATGACAATAGTTACAATTTTGCCGAATTCTTTCCACCATGAGCAACCAAAGCATTTGTGTGAGCAGAATTATTAGATTTATTAACCAATTTATTGTCAATTAAATCTCTCTGAGTTAAGGCCTCCTTAACATCCTGCAAACTCAAATCATCTTTACCATATAATAAGGTATCTCGAAAGTGCTCAGAAGAAGGTGGTAAAGAACACAACAACCTAATAGCCATATCCTCATCATCGATCTCAACATCGATGTTTTGCAAATCCATTATTATAGAGAAGAATTCATCTAAATGAGAATCAAGCGTTTACCTTCTACTAGACGAAGATCATGAAGTCTAGATTTTAGTAGTAGACGGTTGGTCACAGACTTTGTCATATAGAGTGACTCCAACTTCAACCACAAACCCGCAGCAGTTGTCTCTTTGGCAACCTCTCTCAAAACTTCATTAGAAAGACTTAAATGAATCGCTGAGAGTGCCTTCAAATCTATCTCCTCCCACTTCTCATCCGTCATACCCGAAGGCTTTTTGGATGCACCTTCTAGAGCCTTGTGACAACCACTTTGAACCAGGATGGCTTTCATCTTTAATTGCCATAGGCCAAAATTTACTTGCCTATCAAATTTCTCAATATCGAATTTCATTGACATATAAAAAAAAATCAAACTTGTTCTATAAACACCTAAGATCTTAAACAACCAGGCTCTTGATACCAATTTGTTAGGAAATCGGTGTTGTAGTTTGATTAATGCGGAACAGAAAATCAATGAAATAATGAAGGTGAGAAAATAATAAAGATGAACAAACAAAGAACACAAGGATTTACGTGGTTCAGTCAAATTTGACCTACATCCACAGGTGGGGGATTAGAGCTTCTTCACTATAATGGAGAAAATCAGAGAGAATAATACAAGAGTCCTAAATCTAGAGGCTAAAAGTGTTTCATAAGTTGTGTTAATAATAATGAACACTAAGAGCCCTTTTATAATCATAAGGAACCCGTACAAACCCTAAAAGATAACCTAAAAACGAAAAAGATCGAAAAACGCGTTCAGCGCCAAAATCGCGCACCGCCCGATTGGGTCGGGCCAAAACCGCCCGATCGGGCCCGGGACAAAACTGCTTCGTCAGTTTTTCGTAAAACAGCCATAACTTTCTCGTTTCTTATCGAAATTGGGCATATGACCTATCGTTGGAAAGCTCTTTGAACAAGCTATCACCTCCAATTTGAATCACATCAAAATCATTTATAGATTGAGAGATATGTGCATTCAAAGTTAGCCTTATGCCATTCACTAGATTTCAAGTCATATTTAACATGTGGTATCTATAATTTCTACTTTAATATATTGCAATACAAAGATTGCTTATTGATAATATGTTGGAGATAAGAATGGAAATTACAAAGATAACGTTGGAAAGAACTGCAGTTGCATTCTCATTTAATTAAACTAGAAAGAAACCATGCCTTGTAACTTTTATAGGCTACCAAGTAACTTACAAAGCAAAATAAAATCTAGCATTTGCTACCTACTTACGTGGGGTAGTTGTTGATATCTCTATTGACCATTGTAGTTCATATGCACCTATCCTAGCCAAGAATTGCAGTTTTAGACGTCACCATACTAATTTTGGATTCTTCTATTCTCATAATTTCAATATAATAGATATTGGTTGCTCGTTGGATCTGCTGTAAATTTTTTGGATCTATTTTGAAGGTTCATATCTTCAGTATCTTAACAACAACAAACTAAATACGATAAAACTGAAAAATAGGAACAAACAAGATGAGCGTGAATGTAAAAGAGTCCACTTTGGTGTGCCCAGCAGAGGAGACTCCAAGACACAGTCTTTGGCTCTCAAGAATAGACATGATCGCGCGCATGCCTTATTCACACTCTCCGCTCTTTTACATTTATAGTCCAAATGAGGATTTTACGGGCTCAAAGTGTCTGGAAACTAAAATTCTAAGAGAAGCTCTTAGTAGAATTTTAGTGCCATTTTATCCGGTGGCGGGTAGATTAAAGAAGAATGAAGAGAATGATCGATTCGAGATTGATTGCAATTCGAGTGGAGTCTTATTCCAAGAGGTAGAAACAACACACTGTCTTGCGGATTTTGAAGGCTTTAAGCCTACTACTGAACTTCGCAACTTGATCGTGCCTAGATGCGATTACTCCGGCGGTCTCTCGTCGTTCCCCCTACTATTGGTGCGAGTCACCCGCTTCCTATGCGGTGGCATGTGTATTGGGTTTGGCACCCATCACCATTTAACCGATGGAGTTGGATTTGTAAACTTTCTTAACTCATGGTCAAGACTTGTTAGGGGCCTTGAGCTCGATGTTCAGCCCAGCTTTGATAGGACCGTCTACCTGGCTCCCCGTCACCCACCTCAGGTCAAGTTCCGGCATCTGGAGTATGAGCCACCTTTACCACCTTTATCTCCCAAAGGATTTTCAGGTTAATTATAATTCCCTATTTAAGTATCAAATAATTTTGTTTTTATCACTGATATTTATTACTACATATAATTGACGAAATCATAACGATTACCCGTCTCGTTTCATTCTCACGGCTCTAATATGTAACTTTGACCTACTATATTTTCTATATCATATTAGTAAATAGTATAAAAAGTTTATATTATGAATGTACACATTGAGGCAAATTTAAGAAGATCCCACATGAATATGTTTTTTTTATATGAATAAAAAGATTTAGTTAACGATTTTAAAATTTAACATCCAAAATAGGAACATAAACTATATTTTGAAACGGAGGAAATATATATTAATTTTGTAAATAGTTGTTGATTTATAATCTTCAACTATATGTATATAAAATAATCTGCAGTCAAAAAATTTAGTGTCTTACATATCGATGTGGAGGAAGTAGGTGAGATAGTAAGATGGTAAGTTGGTAAATGATACTCTGGTAACTGTTGGAATTAGTCCCTTCAAAATAGTGGGTGGTTACTTTCTATTGTTTCGGAGCATGTGTATTTGATGAGTTAATAAAGAATATAAGAAACTGTTGTGATATATACAACTAGTTCCATATGCACGCGATGCATGCAAAAATAAATAAAAGGTCAATTGCGTAATAATATATACGAAATTATTCATATAGTTCATTGTATATTTTTCTTTTGTTTTTTGAAAGCCAATAAATCAATGATGATGTAAGTATTTTGTTAATCGAGGATATAATGATAAAAGATGATGAATTTGTATTTATTAGTTAAGGGTATAAAAGGAATTACCATTTTTGGTGTCCCCCTCCTCTTTCCTTATATAATAGAAAAATAGAAATTAACGAAATAAATAATTAATGAAAAATTAACACAAGAATCAAAGTTGTTGGGGGAGTTGTTCCCTAATCCCCACCAGACATGTTTCACTCCTAAATCCCATCTCGCTGACCGAACAACGCGACTCCCGTGCTTAGTTAATCCTAACCTCGGATAATTAATTTAAGGCATAGTTCAAGAGAAACTTAACTTGTTAATAGTATGTTGTTAGTGGAAATAGTGGACAGCTTATTTTTTACTCAGGAGTTAAGTTGTGGGATATATATATCTTAGAGAAATAAATACAGGAAGCAGTTTATCTTTTTTATATCTTCCCTTCTCTGCTCTTCTCTTCTCTTCTCTTCTCTTCTCTTGTACTATCCCTAAATTCAACAGTAACAACTAATTATAACAACGTAACTTAATAAAGGGGGTGTTTCTTATAAATTGTCGTAAGAGTTCATTATGAAGTTTTTTGACTATATTGTTGATGTACTTACTAAATCAGGTGGGATGACAAGCACAAAGGAGGGTTTGTTCAAACTTTCTAAGCGTCAAATTGATATCTTGAAATTACAAGCAAGATTTCCTTCCAAGGAAGTACCAAGCTACAACGACCCAACCACATATGAGGTGCTAGCTGGGCATATATGGCGGAGTGCATGCAAAGCACGCGGCTTAGGAGGTGATCAACCCGTAAAACTGTACATACCAACTGATGGACGATCCAGATTAAAGGATCCAACTCTACCGCAAGGGTACTTTGGGAATGTAGTTTTTTTCACAGCTTGTATTGCTAAAGCGTGTGATATCTCGTCCAAGCCACTACGGTATGCTGTAAGTAAGGTTCATGATGCATTACAAAATGTGGAGGACATCGAGTACTTGAGATCAGCAATTGATTACCTAGAACAACAGGCGGATCTAACGACTCTTGTTCGTGGGCCCCACACTGTTGCATGTCCTAACCTATCAATAAACTCTTGGGGTAGGCTCCCTTTTCATAAAGCAGATTTTAGTTTGGGGAAGCCTAAGTTTGTGGGTCATGGCGGGATTAGATACGAGGGGCAATCGTTTTTCGTCCCGAGCCCAAACGACGATGGTAGTTTTTCACTGAGCATCAATCTATTCACCGTTCACATGAATCTCTTCGAGAACTACTTGTATGATTTTGTAAGTTTTCCTTGTTTATAAGTTATTTTGTTTAAGAAACCCGCGACCAAATCCATCATTTGGTCGGTTATTGTTATGACTTGTGAGGTAGTAACTAGTAAGTGTGGTGCTTGAGTTTTGTGACATCGTCACATCGATAGAGATCTTATATGTCATTATAGATGTTTTGGCCTGTTTAACTATTATGTTATGTCGTGTTATGAACATTTACTAATAACACTGAATCTACAATTAAGATTTTCGATTTTCCCCTTCTTGCAAGGAAATTCTCATCATTACTTTAATAAAACATGTATAAGTCTTTTTAAAACAAAAAATAAGTTGTTATAACTTTACCTTTTACATTACCATTTTTCACCAAACGTCACCTAATATCTTGTTGGAACACAAGGTGACACTCAAGAAGGGAGGGGGGTTGAATTGAGTGACGAAATCTAAGGGATTTTCGCAAAACCTAGGTTATGGCACAGTGCCAGACACTGTGTGAAACGCTCGTAAATTTCTGTTTTGATGTTTTGTGAAAATTAAAACTAAAACTATATTAAACCAATACTCAAACTCAAGATATGACGTGGTTCAATCTCACCTTTGAGATCTACGTCCACAAGAAACAAAAACTCTTTTATTTCTTCAAATCCTAAAATATCAACCTCTTGATACAATAAGAATTCCCTCACTAGTAACCCTAGTAGTGACCCCCAAAACTTAACCCTAAGTGTTGACACTCTCTATAATTGTAAGATTACAGAAAGAAAACGATCCTCAAATATGTGCTTCTTATTCAAGCAATTTCGAGGACAATTATAATCGTTGAATAGTTACTTAAACTGACTTGAACAGTGATGTACTCTGTGCCTTAGGAAACTGTTTTCAGCTTTTAATATATTCGATTATTTTCTCTGAAAACGTGAGTTATGAGAATGAATTATAAACCCTTTTATAGTACATGGTGTGGACGAAAATCCTTCAAAATGTATTCATGTTTTACTCGTTAATTTAAGGGATAAGGATTGATCGAAAATCCTTCAAAAAATATTTACCTTCTACTCCTTAATTTAAGGGATAAAACTTTCCTTTTTATAAAAATAAACTTTATCCTTTTTCATCTTTATCTTCAATTCTAAAAAGAAAAATTTTCCTTAAATCAATGTTTATCTATATCTTTGATAACCAATGGACTTTCTTTTTATCTCATACTCTTTGTTTTATTTCAAAAATTCTTTTTTCTAAAAACTATTTTCGAAAACCTTATTTTTTATCAAAAACAATTTTATACTCGATTTTTTCAAAATTACATTTTAATGAAAAATTCTTTTATAAAACGTTTTTATTAAAACTTTATTATTTTTAATAAACTTGCTTTTCGAATATCTTTTTTCTTTTATATAGTTATATAAAATTAACATAATTATATATTTCCTTAACTCTAAGAAAATAATAATTATCCTAACTTTATATTACTATTTTTTGGCACATAATATATCACCTAGTCCTAGCATACTACAACTCGCATATAGTAACTGTTTATGCTAAAATTCGTCTCTTACGACGGAATTAAAGTTTGGGACGAATCAACCAGATTATATGTAAGACGATGCAGTGAATGGATGCAATGGGGATCAAAGGGGATGAACACACAAAGATGTTGACGCGGAAAACCCCAATGAAGATGGGTAAAAACCGCGGGTGGATGTAGATCCACCAATCTACTATCGTTGACTGTCGCTATAGGCTAGTGACAATCGTTACAGATTATGTTGTTCTTCTCTCTTAATAAAAAAAAAGTGTTTCGTCGTAGTCCTATCTCATGGTGCTTCTTTCTCTTTTGTATGCCTTTTCTTTCTTTGGCTTTTTTTCCAAAGAATACAATAATAAATTCTAAATCTATTACAATGATAACGGTAGCTTGATTATAGGAGATCTTCCTAATTATACTCCAATGTTGCCATCTATTTTCCTCCTTTGCATAATCTACTCTTTTATCGACGGATCTCACGGCTAATTTAATGCCTTGCTGAACTCTTTCCATTTTCAGATAGTCCGTTACTTGTACTTCGACTGACTTTATCCTCGTGTCTCTTCGTCGCGTTTTCATGTCACAGTCGTCGTATCATCATGTCATCATGTCAATGTCATCCTGCAAAAACTCAGCCATAACAGTTTGCCCCCAATTGTCAAATCGGGGTAACACGAAAACCATGAGACAATTGTTAAAAAATCATTAAACCAAACGAAGAATCTTTAATGTAATCAAGGTACTTTACCAAAAAAGCATAGAAAGAATTTCATACGACAAATGTAGAAAATATCTTATCGAAAAAACATAAGGGAGGAAACAAAATCCACTTGAGCGGTTATATTGGGCAACCCAAAGGTCTCAAAACGAAAAAGGTAGTTTTGTTTTTTTTGGTTAAGTTTAATTACTACATAAGAACGTAGCAAAATTTGATTAGTTGCCATAATTGGTTTTACCCCACATTTTAATTTTTAAGTATTTTGTTTAAATGTAATATTTTTTTTTTGGTAAAGATTTTGAGTCATTTTGGCCATTTTATATATTCTTACTTTATCTACCCCACATTAAAAAAGCATGGAAAATTGGGCAAATTTTACTTTGTCAATCCTTATTTTTTTGGAAAATTGGACAGGAATAATCCCACCTTTGGATTATTCAGGAATAATCCTACATCGGCTTACTAAATTGAGTTTTTGGTCCCAACAACATAGTGACCGGTAACAATTCACTGTTGCCCCACCCCCACCATCACCCCCAGCAGCCCTCACCCCACCCCTACTGCCCCACACCCTCCCCACCCCCCGTCGTAGCCCCCTCCCCTCCCCTGTCACAGCCCCCTCCCCCTTCCCCATCGCAGCCCCCACCCCCTCCCTTTTGCACCATCTCACCACCATCATCTCACCATTCGCAGCCTCCACCCTCTCCCATTCGCACCAATAGGGGTGCTTATCGAGCGAGTCGAGCCCCAATAGTACTGGGCTTAGTTCGAGCTCGTTTAGCTTTCATGGGCTCGGCTCGGCTCGTGAGCTCACCGAGCTTGGGGGAGCCAAGCTCGGCTGGAGCTCGTGATTAGAATTTGCGGTTCGCGCTCGGCTCATGAGCTCGTTTAGGCTTTGCTCGTGAACTCATTTAGGCTCAGTTCGTGAGCTCGTTTAGGCTCGACTAGTAAGCTCGTTTAAGCTCGAAGCCCAACCCTGTAGGCCCACGTCAATACTACATCAATACTTAGGAGGTAAGCCCAATCGTATAGGTCAAGTACAAAGTAGGTGAACTTGTTCACTCACCATCATATGCTTTTATAACTTGGTTTCCCTCTTAGCATTGCTAAGATTTCAATGTGGGACTCCATGGTTTGTTAAAGAAAAACAAACTCGTTATACCCATGTTTTATAACTTGGTTTCCCTCTTAGTATTGCTAAGATTTCAATTTGGGACTCCATGTTTTGTTTAAGATAAACAAACTCATTCTACATATGCTTTTATAACTTGGAATCTCTCTTAGCATTGCTAAAGTTTCAATGTGGGACTCATGTTTTGTTAAAGAAAAAAAAAACTCATTATTTTCATGCTTTTATAACATGGTTTCCGTAGCTAAGATTTCAATGTAAGACTCCATGTTTTAAACTCTTCCTACATATGCTTTTATAACTCAGAATCCCTCCTAGCATTGTTAAAATTTCAATGTGGGACTTCATGTTTTATGAAAAAAAAAATCATATTTGTACTATTAATACTCTTAAGTGCATTTAAATAAACAATTATCAAATATTTTAAATATTAAATAACCAAATATTTAAAAATATACTTCATTCCCTTTGTGAAGAAAATAAAGTATAGTTTTTGTTTTCCAACCAAGGAGATACAAAATTAAACTTTAAGTTGAAGTCAGTAATAGTAGCTATCTATAAAGAAATTAAGTTGATCCTTGTTTTCTTAACCAATGTAGGACTTTAGTGCCTAGTGGAGTAAAGGTGAAATTAGATCACAAATTAAAATATATAATTTGTAATCTAAATTAAAATATAAATTTGTATTAAATTTTTTTTATGTAAAATATTTTTTAATGTAATTTTTTTTTTGGTATAAAATAATAATCGAGCTGTTAACGAGCTTTAGGAGCCGAGCTTTGTCTAGCTCGGCTCGGCTCGTTTAAGTCTCGAGCCGAGATTCAACGAGCCGAGCTTTGACCGATCCAGCCGAGCCCCAGCTGCTCTCGAGCTTGTCAGGCTCATTATCACCCCTGCGCACCATCTCACCACCATCATCTCACCGTTCACACCATCATTTCCACCATTCGCAACACCATCTCCATCGTTCGCACCACCTTAGAATCTGCAAAGAGGAGATAGACATGAGGAAGATAGAAGCGACGACGGGAAGAAAGAGGGGATGGGGCCTGGTGGCTGGGGAGGGGCCTGGTGGGTGGGTGGTGCATGATCCGGTGGCTGGGGCTGGGTCCAGGAGGGAAAACTAACTTGGAGTTACCGGTTTGCGAAGTTACAAGTTCTTGGGACCAAAAAATCGATTTAGTAAGCAAAGGTAGGATTATTTTAGAATAATCCAAAGGTGGGATTATTTTTGACGGATCGGCCAAAGGTGGGGTTATTCCTGTCCAATTTTCCTAATTTTTTTCTGAAGGAAATCATTACTTAATATTTGTGCAAAAAGACATTTGTTGCAATGAAAAAGACACAAAGGTAGTATAAAATTAATACTTATTACGTGTGAAGATATTGTTTCTCCGTTTTCAATCTCGGCGTGCATATCTTTGAGTGATGAAGGTTGAAGATCGAAGAAAGAAGAGAGTAAGAGATAAGGTAAATTCTAGATATCTACACTAATACATTATCATTCATCGATTATTCAATTGCGTTTAATTTATCAATTGAATTTTTTTTTTTTTTTGGTTTGAAACTGTTGGAAGTTGGTAGTAGTTTAATTGCTCCATATGAGTGTATGACAAAGAAAACAATTAGATTACAACGGGTACTCAACTAACTTGCAATATGTAATGTTGTAATGTAGAAGTAATATTTTCAGGCTCAGTGGAATTGTGTATAATTTATTGAGATTTTTTTCTTAAATTTTTTAGGTTGAAATTATTGTTAATTACCAATTGACTAATTGGGGCCAATTTAGACAATGTTTAGTACATACTTTTTTATTATGAAAATTTCATTTTTCCTAATATTAGAGCCAAATTTTTAAGATTAGAACAGGGCCTCTAAAATATTTAAGATGGCCCTGATAAAATGTATAGTTAAAGTTAGAACCAATTTTTTTAAATCTGCCAAATGGAGCAGTAGAGAAAGTGATTTGGTTTAACAATTTGTAAATTCCAGGCCACCCTTGGCCAGTTTTGCTTCAAACTCTCTATTGAAGTTTAGGTTGTAAAGTTTTTTGGAAAAGTTAATACCACTTACTTACTTACCAAAAAAAAACATTCAAAAAATTGATAAATGACTTAAGTATGAACGAAAAGGACAACCATCAATTCAAAACAAAAGGAGAAAATGGTATTACAAATTAAGAGCCTCATTTTATATTAGTTGCATACAGCCTTTAATTATGATGATGGGGACGGCCTGATTCCACCATTATTATAGCTCTTATACAAATAAGTAATAACTGCAAAATCAATAAACCTAAAAAGAAAAAATATTAGAAGGGGACTAGAGAAAGAAGATGAGCGTGAACATGATAGAGTACACAATAGTGTGCCCGGCAGAGAAGACTCCAAGAGATAGCCTTTGGCTCTCATGTCTAGACTTGATGACCCCTTCCCCCAATTCACACTCCCGTCTGTTATTCATTTACAGTCCAAGTGAGGTGGAAAATAAGGGGTCAAAAAGTTTTGATACCCATGTTGTAAAGGAGTCTTTGAGTAGAGCATTAGTGCCATTTTATCCTGTTGCGGGGAGATTAAGTAAAAATGAGGAAAATGGCCGATTTCAGATTGATTGCAATGCGGCAGGCGTTTTGTTTGAAGAGGTTGAAACAACGCACATTCTTGCTGATTTTGGAGACTTTAAGCCCAATACTCAATTTCGCAAGTTGGTGTTGCCCGTGTGCGACTACTCGGGCGGTCTCTCGTCGTTCCCCCTATTATTGGTGCGAGTCACGCGTTTCGAGTGCGGGGGTGTGTGCATTGGCTTCGGAACACATCATAATGTGGCTGATGGAAATGGATATTCATACTTCATCAACTCATGGGCAAGACTTGCAAGGGGGCTTGAACTCGATGTTCAACCCTTGCATAACCGGGCTGTGTACTTAGCTGCTCGTCATCCACCTCAGGTCAACTTTCAGCATTTGGAATACGCGCCAGCTCAACCAATCGAGGGAAATTATGGTGAGTCATGAGCTAAATGATTGACTGATTGTACACAATGCATACTTGTAACTTGTAAGTTGCAACTCTAAAAAAATACCTCCTTTTCTAAATACATGAACATTTTAACTTTTTCACATGTTAAAGTACTACTTTGATAGTAAATATCTTTAATGATTGATTAGTAAAAACTTATAAAAAAAATTGACATTTTAAGACTAATTCAACAATAATATATTAGCCCCATAAACCACAGTGACATCAAAAGACTTCCCTGAAGCCCTCCATCATGATATTGATAATTATTAATGACAAACCATCCCTGACAAATCCCAGGGAAGACTTTTGAGATTTTTTCTAGCCTTCACCATTCCAACTACCAATCCTATCCATTAGGAAGAGTAATTTCTTCCTCTTCCTACTGCATTACAACCTGTTCAGGCATCTCAAGATGCTGAATTTCTAGTGTGTTGACCTGAACCTCCATCCTACTAGACGCTTTTGCATTCCCTGTACTCTTGTCATTAACTCTAGTATGCATAGTTCATTGGTATTATATAAAGCGCGCATTCTGCCTTTTGAGTCTTATTATTTCATTATTTAGGCTAGGATTTATATTTGTATTAATTCATTATAGTCGAGATACATAATTTTAGAGTTGTTATTATTTGATTTCTTTATGTTATCCATCAACTTGTGCGTGCGAACACTTGCCATTCCCAAGTGTGAGTAATGTGTTTGTGTGTGTAATCTCCGTTCGACGCGAGGAAACCTTTGCGCCCACACAAACAATGGTTAATGTGAAATGGGTTAAAGTCCAACATGTATGTCTAATATATCAGTGAAGAGAGGGGAGACGCCAAAAATTATAAATCCCATTATATTCTTAAAAATATACAAATTTATCCCTCTTTTATCATTATACTCTCAATAACAATCATATTTATAACATCTCTTATTTATTGATCTAAAAAAAAGGAAATACAATGAACGTCGTTCTGAAAAAAAATTCATACATGTTATTACACAATCGAATTTTTTATTTGTTTTCACACGCGTCGCGTGCATATAAGACTAGTTAGTTGAAAAGAAATCAAGTATGTGTTTAGTAATTATAGTTTCCCGGTTTTTATATATCTACAACTAGAGCTTGACACGTATCATTAGGAGAATGATAGAAAAAGGCAAATTACCACCAACTGTTAAAAGAATTTCAAATGCCTAATAACAAATTTACTCTTTATTTTTGTTTATATTATTTTTACCAGTGTTCTTATTACCTTATTTCTCACACCCTTAAAATTGCATGACAAAGATTTTGGTTACAAACATTGTAAAATTAACCAAAAAATATATATTGTAGTTTGCATATCTTATCATGACATATACGTAATATTTTTAGAAAAAAAAAACTATATTTTGGCAAACTATTTTGTACCAAATAAGAGATGCAATTATTATCAGCGATCAAGTCATATCAGATTATTTATTTCTTTCTTGGAATTAATAAGGATAAATGGGTAACTAAATTTTTTTTGTTTGCTATCAAAGCATTGACTAAATAGAGTTTTTCATATGGAATCATTCTCATGCTTAAATTTTTATATATCACTATGATATTAGGTGATACAGAAATCGCAAGGGAGTGCCTCTTTAAGCTTTCTAAACATCAAATTGATACCCTAAAATTAAAAGCAACATCCCAATCCGAAGAAGTACAAAGCTACAAGCTAAGTACATATGAGGTGCTAGCTGGGCATGTGTGGAGATGTGCATGCAAAGCGCGTGGTTTAATCGGTGATCAATCTATCAAGCTCATTATACCAATCGATGGACGATCGAGATTACAAGATCCCACCCTACCAAAAGGATATTTTGGGAATGTAAGATTCTTTGCTGCCTGTACCACAAAAGCATGTGATATCACTAGCAAACCACTATGGCATGCTGCGAGTAAAGTTCACGAGGCACTAAAAAATGTGGAAAGAACTGACTACTTGAGATCAGCAATTGATTATCTAGAAATGCAATCTGATCTAACAAATCTTATACGTGGGCCTCGTGATGTGAACAACCCATTCTTCTATATAAACTCTTGGGGAAGGATTCCCTTTGATGAAGCAGATTTTGGGTGGGGAAAGCCCAAGTTTGTAGGTCATGGTGGTATTAGAGTACAGGGACAAGCGTTCTTTGTACCAAGCCCTAGCAGAGATGGCAGCTTTTCACTAAGCATTAATCTTTCCACCCTTCATATGCCTTTGTTTGAAAACTACTTGTATGACTTCTAATGTCTTCCCGGTTTATAATGTATCATGTATGTGAGTTCATAGAGCTACACTTGTGCTGTAGTCAATGCAATATTACCTTATTTGGCTTGACTATACAATTGATGTGGTTGCATGCATGGATTTCCTTCTTGGAGGTCATTTAAGCTAATAGTGGGTACCAAAGAAAGAATGGTAGCTTTTCCTAGTGGCATCTCATTCTAAGTGGACTTCTCAAATTCTATCTGTAATAGGATTTTTCCTTATATACAATTTTACTATATCCAGCTTGGGATAGATTTTACGTGTTTTGAAGCTATTAGGACTTTTTTTATTATTATCATTAATCTTTAATATTCATATTTGTCTTGTAAATTAGAAGAATTTTAGGCATGTGGATGTAGTTAGTCTTCTTAGAAGAATTAAAATAACAGTGAAGTTAGGTAATTTGCAGCTTGGATAGTTTAATTATTACTTTCCTGAAATGATTAAGCTTGCAATAATCCATATATTGATTTATGTTTGCATGAAAATAACTAATAAAGGGTGTCTTGGTTTTTATTAAAGTTGTTAACTGTTAAGTACTGATTAGTGAGTTGTGGGTTGTTTTTTTTTTTTTTTTTTTTTTGCTAAGTAAGAGTAGTATTATCACCAAAAATACCATTACAACCAACAGCTAACCTAGGGGAGCAAACCAACTAGGTTGGACTCCTCCACACAAGGCAAGCTACACTATTTTAGCTATAAGCTATACACACTGTACGATTTTATGCTTTACATTTTCCCACCAAGCAATATCTTTACTAGATATCTTCCTAGGCATTATACTAGAGATTCACATGACTATACACTCTCTAATCATTCTATATATTTTCTCTGGTCTCAACACCACCATATTCCAAAGAACCTCATTCCTTGCCCACCATACATGGTAGGCACTAGCTATAATCACTGCCGCTTGGATCTGCTTCTCTATTCTGGACTTCCCCCTTCTTCTATTCAACAGCATCAGCACTCTAACCAGTTGATCTTGACTGCATCTAAGTCCCGGCCACTCAAAAACATAATTCAGAATTCTCTGTATGTGCACTGCAAAATTTACGCTGAGTGTCAGTTGTGACTCCTATTTGACTTAATCTATATGTTGTCTTAAGTATTCCTTGAATAACTAGCCAGCTAATCATTCTATGCTTAGGCACTGCCAGCCTATTCCATATCATTTTATCCCAGTAAACCATCTCCCTTTCCCCTATGATTTTATTATACACCTCTTTTACTTTGAATTGAGTCATATTTTGCATTTCATCTTCAGTGTAGTGAAGCTTCATAACCTCTTTAACATTACATAGTTGTTTCCAGTACCAAGAACAATTCTTGGGAGGATTGTACCTCCACCACCCCTCATCTTTGACATACACTGCATGCACCCACTTAATCCACAAGTTATCTTGCTTTGTTGCAATGGCTCACACATACTTAGCAAGTGCAGCTATGTTCCATTCCTTGATTCTTCTGAATCCAAGCCCTCCTGCTGACTTAGGATTACACACTTTCTCCCACTTAATACTCCCAGGGGCACCACTAAAATATGACTTAAACCACAGAAATGCTCTACATATCTTCTCAATGTCCCTCAACACAGTGTTAGGCAACATAAACACTTGAGCCCAGTATATATGAATGCTCATCAACACTAAATTGACCAACTGGACTATCCCTGCATAGGAGATATTCCTGCTACTCCAAGTTTTGATCCTTGCACACATCTTTGCCAGAAGAGTTTCACACTCAGCAACCCCAATCCTTCTAGCACATATGGGGACTCCCAGATATTTGAAAGGCAATCTACTATGGTTAAAACTAGACACCTCTTTAATTCTCTGAATAACTGTTCCTTCTACATTTGCAGTGTAGAAGTCTGATTTTTTTCTCATTCACACACAAGCCTGATGATCGAGAGAAGAGTTTAAAAGCCTGGAGTAGCTTATATATGGATTGGAAATCACCACCACAACACAGAATGATGTCATCAGCAAAAGCTCGATGAGTCAACTTTAGAGCTTTACACCTTGAATGATACTGAAATTCTCTAAGTTCACTTAGCTTCATCATAATCCTGGAGAGATACTCCATGCATATGACAAACAAGAGAGGAGATATAGGATCCCCCTGCCTGAGCCCTCTCTTGGATGCAAAAAAACCATGAAGAGTGCCATTGATCATTAGAGAAAATCTAGGAGTTCTTACACAGTTCATAACTAACTCTCTAAACTTCCTAGGAAAGCCTAATTCGGTCATCATCTCCTGTAGGAAGTCCCAATCAATAGTGTCATATGCCTTTTTCATGTCTAATTTCATTAGACAACTAGGCTTGACACTCTTCCTCCCATAGAACCTCACAAGATCTTGACAGATGATTACATTGTGTATTATGTACCTGTGCTGGACAAAAGCACCTTGGTTCTCTGCTATAATATCAGGTAAGACAAGTTTTAATCTATTACATAGCACCTTTGTAATGCATTTGTACATTACATTACAACAGACAATAGGTCAAATTCAGCAACACTTCCAGGACAATTAACTTTGGGAATCAAAGTTAAAATGGTTGTATTAACTTCATTTAACAATTTGCCTGTATGGAAATAGTTGAGAATAGCTTGTGTTACCTCTTCCCCAACAGTGTGTCAGGCATCTTTGAAGAAATGAGCTCCAAAGCCATCAGGCCTGGGGCTTTGCTCCCCTCAATTGAGAACATAGATTTCTTCACTTCCTCTCTTGTATAATCAGCTTCAAGAATTGCAATGTGATATGCTGTTATTATTGGACCTTTCTCAATTACTTCCTTCTTTACAGGGACTCTCTGATCTCTTCCATAGTACTACCTAATAGTTTTTGGTAGAACCTAAGAAAACTATCATTCACACCCTGCACATTATCTTGCCAGACCCCATTTTCATCATGTATAGCATAGATGGTGTTTTGCATCCTTCTAGCTTTTATAGATTGATGAAAAATAGCACTATTCTCATCTCCACCTTTGCACCAAGCTACTTTAGCTTTTTGAGACAAAAAAGCCATATACTGTTTGTGGATTCTGCTATACTCATGACCACCAGCTCTCTCTTTATCAGCAATCTCAACATCTCCAGGGTGCAGGTGCAGCTGGGCTTGCAAGGAATTATATTCATGAACAGCAGCATTCTCCTTGCATTGTATCTCATCAAAACCTTCCTTGTTTAACCTTTTAAGTGCCACTTTAACTTTCTTTAGTTTCTGCACAACTTGGTACATAGGAGTCCCCTCCCTATGGATATTCCAAGCTTCAGAAACAATATTATTAAATTTTTCAGAGAAGCTCCACATATGAAAGTACTTAAAAGGCCTCCTCCCCATCCTCATATGGGGATACACATTCACTTCAATTCGACAGTGGTCAAACAGACCCTCAGGTCGGAAATGAGCAGCTGAGTTGTGAAATTGATTGATCCGCTCCTGGTTTATCATAACCCTATCTAGTTTGCTATACACTCTACTTTCACCCTACTATTTGTTGTTCCATGTGAACATACAACCAGTGCTTGACATCAACTGCATTCCACACACATTCATACAAACACATAATTCTTTAATCTCCTAGTGCCTCACAACTGAACCAATCCTCTCATTGACATTTATAACACAGTTAAAGTCACCAAAGAGTAACCAAGGGCGTTTAATACCCTTAATTCTTTCAAATCACTCCAAACAAGACTTCTACCTTGAGCATCATTCATAGCATACGGAAAAGTACAATAAAATTTAATTTTACCCTGACTAGCAATAACTTTACAATGCACCAATTGGCTAGTCATAGCTAGTATATCCAAGGTAAAGCTTTCTGGTTTCCAAGCTACCACAATTCTCCCTCCCTTATGCAGATCTGAGTTAGATGTGAAACACCATCCATGGAAAAGATTTGAGTAAAGGCTGCCCATGTTACATGCCTTTACTTTTGTTTCAAGGAGGCTAACTAGTCCCACCTTCCTAGAGTTCAAGAACTTCTTGATTTCTCTTTGCTTAGAAAGACAGTTAGCACCCCTTACATTCCAGCAGACTATGTTATCCATCCTTCTTGGAAGGACTTCCACCTTCCGCCTCTTCATCCTGCCCCACATCTTGATCTTTCACATTTCTAGTCTTCATATCACCTTCATCTGCTAACACACCAAAGCCATTTTGAAGAGGGATCTGGCTAGTAGAAGCCTCTTGGCTTTTAGTGAATCTTTTCACAGTAGAGAACTCCTTTACCTCCTGAGGTAACTCCTTCTCCACTACAGGCACTTCAGTTCTTATTTGCTCCTTTTGCACGCCACACTTGCCTCTTCTTCACCTCAGTTTTCCTACACGTCTCCTCATTATGCCCTATTCCTTTACATGTTGAACATGTAATAGGTTTCCACTCATACTTCACCTCAACCTCCATGATACTGTCCACCTCATTGATAAATTCAATCTTCTGCGGAAAATGCTGATCCAACTGAACCTCAATCAACATTCTCGCATATTGCAATTTCTCTCGTTTAAGCGTAGCCTGATCTAGCTTAATTGGTTTGCCTATTGACTTTGCAATTTTAAAAATGCATTGTTCCCCCCAGTATTTGAATCCAAGCTTCAACTAAATCCATATAGGCAATGTTCTAATCTCCTCTCTCTGTATATCAACATTTGGATCCCAGGCTTTCATTATCACTGGTTTATGATCAAAGAGAGGATTACTGCCATTCAATACCTTGTCTCTCTTCTCAAATGATCGAAATCTAACCACAAATATTCATTCTTATATATTTGTTTACAGAATAGAAGGTTCATTCCTTCCAATATAGGAAGAGTATTTATATTATTAACTAAACACTACATTTAAAGAAAAAAAAGTCGCTATAACAACAAGGAGCACCCACTCCTTGCTAATTCGGAGCACCCGCTCTTAACCAAATTAAGCACAGGATCGCTCGATCATTGGTAGCTCCTAGGTCGCTAAAAGTCTCTTGTCTTGTTCGCTCAGTGGTCGCTCACACCTCGCTCGAAACTTATTGTTAGTTATGTTTTATCCTGAAACCTATGGCGGTCAACCCTAGGTTCTAAGAAGCGCTCCTCCTCTGTTATTCCTCATTTTCTCCACAAAAACAACACCAAAGTGGACACTAGTGATAAAGGGGAGGGAAAGATCTAGAATGATCCTAAATGTTATTATGCAATGGTGAAGTATGCAAAGAAGAAAAACAAAGGAGAAAAAACCAAAATTTCTAAACTACTATGCAAAAACTACTAGAATATATACTGATATACATGAGTGATACTAAATTGTCCCTCATCAATAGATATTATGTTGAATTTAAGCACTTTATTTTTGTAGTAGATAATAATTTTCTTTTTGAGTTTATCACGAGTTTTTTAGTCGAGTAAATAATTCGGCTCAGAAAAATCTCGAGTCAAGAGTTTGATTCAAGCTACTCGAGTCGAGTTTTGACCGAGTTTTGACCGAGTCATGATCTCAAATAGCTCGCAAGTTAACCTGTCTCGTTGTCACCCTAGTGTCAATAAATCACACCACATATCTCGATACAATGTATTTGAGAACATCAACATTATGTATCTTTATGTTATGGGCCAAGATCTTCCATAACAATCATAAATCTATCATTCCTCCTCTTAACATTGTCGTTGTTCTGTCGTATGAAGTTAACTATAAGTATCAATTTACCTATTTCACGTGTTTGGGGCCACTCTTCAACTGACATCGCTGTCTGCAATTATTGTGACTAGTGAGTATCAATTTATGAACATCATTAAATATAGAAGAAATAATGCAAAGCAAAGCAAGTTTTGTTGCATTCTTATGGAATCAAATCGACTAAACAATATCAAATATAAATATACATGCAGCAATAATGTATGAGTGAGGATATATTGATAAAATCTGAAGCCCACGCAAAAATGTACAGGCCCCGCAAATCTACTTTTTCAATTTCAAAAATTGCAAAGTATCGATTATGTAATCCCCCGTAAATTTATGAATTTTATAAATATATTTAATATATAGATATTTATATTTAAACATAATTTAGTATTGAAATGATTTATTTCTTTAAAGGTTGACTATTTGAAAGTCAAAGGAATTATTTTAATGAATTAAAGAAGTTAAAAAAAATTTGTTAGGCATGCTTTGAAAAATATTTGAAATACTTTTTAAATTTGGAAAAGGATTCTAAGTGGACTTGAGGAACCCAAATACTATTGAGATTAGAAAAAGGACTCTTAGTTGGGTATGGGGACCCAAACCTAATTTCATTAATCATTAAACTCTATTTGAGCACAATCACCTTTTCGTAAGCCCATACATATATCAATAAACAAATATGCTATTTTTAAAAGCCTTTATTTAAAAGTATTATTACTATTGAGTTAATTATGTATTGAATGTTCTTATTTTATTTGAGTTGAAGTATTAATTTTACGAGTATATATATATATATATATATATATATATATTATATATATTATATATATATATATATATATATATTGTGATCCATCGAATGGATGTCAAGACAACGTTCTTGAATGGAGAGTTAGATGAGGAGGTTTACATGAGACAACCGGTTGGGTTTGTTGTCAAAGGTCAAGAATAAAAAGTTTGCAAATTAATTAGATCTTTGTATGGGCTAAAACAAGCACCTAAGCAATGGCATCAAAAGTTTGATGAGGTAGTGTTGTCTAACGGTTTCAAATTGAACGATTCAGACAAGTGTGTATATAGCAAATTCGATGACAATGGTCATGGTGTAATGATTTGCTTATATGTAGATGACATGTTAATATTTGGAATTGATTTATCTCAAGTTGAGTGGACTAAATCTTTTCTTTCGTCTAAGTTCTCAATGAAAGATTTGGGAGAGGCGGATGTCATTCTAGGAATTAGAATTAAAAGAAGCAAAGGTAAATTGAGTTTGTCTCAAACTCACTACATCAAAAAGGTTCTTAAGAAATTTGATGTTAGTGGTTGCTCTTTTGTATCAACACCCATGGATCCTAGTAAGAAATTACTACCTAACGAAGGTAGTGTCATGTCTCAACTAGAAATTTCATTAAATCTTCCTATTTTAAATGGATATTCATAAAGAACCACCAAATCACTTGGGCATGTCTCAGGCTATTCATGAGGTTCGACGTTTCTAAGGACAGTGTTGGTTGGCAAGTTCCCCATTCTAAAAATTTCATTAAATCTTCCTTCGTTATATTTGATTGCTCATCCTGAATTCACCTTCTTTTCTACCATTTTTCTTTCCCCTTTGATTGTTCTTGATTAATAAAGAAATTTCTATACTGCGTCTGTTGGGAGCCATAAGTTAAACTAAAGTAGGGAAAACTGATAAACAAAGTTTACAATGGCGAGAAATTACTTGAAGAACAATTACGGCGAAGTTTAGCGGAGATTCTAGAATAAAATCAAGTGTTTGAAGAGAGAGAAAAAAACGGTGTATGTTTGAATTATTTGGCATGGTTTTTATAGCTATAGTTGCAATCATGAGATTTACAACGGAAAAGTGAGTAAATGCATAATTTTAAGTTATCTTTTATTTTTTTACTCACTAACCTTTGGTTTATCTCTGTTAAGTCTTATCAAAATCAGATGATCACTTGTTTTTTCTTTATCTGTTGGCCAATGATTTAACATGATGTTGGTCATATTGATCCCAATAATTTTTATCAGATGAAAGTTGCATGTATTCAACAATTGTTTTGATGGCTCTTGGACTTTCCCCATTTCAACAATTGGGGGTAAATTGTTATGGCTGAAATTGCAGGTTAACATTGACGCGATGACACAAGGTCTTTGACGCATTGACATAAGATTGATGACATCATTTTAAAGGTCGTTGACGCAAAGATTAGGTCAACATAGTCCAAACTGATTGTCCGAGATTGAAGGGATTGAGCTAATCACTATTAATATGCTTCGCCAATGGGAATAAAGGAGCACATAGGTTGCTAAGGGAAAGGATTCAGTTGGAGTTAAGCTATACGGGGATTTCCCGAGATTCCGACAGAGACCAGTTGGAGTCAGTTCAAGCTTGACAGTATTTAAGTATTGAAAAGGCCAAAGAAAGTTTATCTCAACATCAAGAGAAAAATACATAAAAAAAAATTCAATACACTAATATTTACTTGTTACTTGTACTTAGATCAAACAACTAAGATTGTACTGATTGTCGTTCACTTTGGACGTCAATTACTATAGTGGATTGGTGGACTCATTTCCACCGCGGTTTTGATCCACCTTCATTGGGGTTTTCCGCGTCTAGTGGCGAAGTATGTAGGGTCACAGTTGGTCCTTGACCAACTTTATTTTGGAAAAAAAATAATAATTAAAACTCTCTTTCCTTCACTGACCAAAAAAAAAAACACTGCCCCTTTTCTCTCTCTCTCTCTCTCTTACGTCTCTTTCTCTTCCTCTCTCCTTCAACCTCAAGTTGTTAACTAAAATTCTTGAATTTTGTTTACATGAATATACTTTTTCTTTCAAATCTTCAACTAAAATTATCATATCGTACGTCTTGATCTACCGATTGATACCCGTTTTACATCTTGCTGAGATAAAAAATTATCATTCAAAACCCTAGAATTTGGGGAAAAACTCGTGTGTTGTCGGGTTGGTGTCGTAACTCGCACTATGGTGATTGGTGAAACTCGGCGAAATTCTTCTTCTTCGAATCGTCCTCTTGAATCTCCTATTTTTCACAGCTTAGGTTTTCGTTTTACGTAATTTTCTTGAAATTAGATAATTTTGATTCGAGATTTTTCGGATTTGTTATTAAATTAAATGATTTGGTTGTTGATTTTATTGATGAATTGGAGGCCTTGTCAAAATTGCAGTTTCATGGATTTAGGGTTCTGCTTTTTCATTAGATTTTCATTGATTTTTCGCTCTTTTAATGCTTCAATTTGTTGTATTTGAAGTTTGGTTTGGTTATTCGAAAGAAAAATCTTCGAAATTTCACAACTATTCTATCGAAATATTCATCACTTTTCACTAGTACAGAACCCACGATTTACGTCGGATGCGAGGCGCCCATTTGCGTCGAACATGGGTCCGACGGCACAAGCGTCGACGCAAATGAAAGACACAGGATCTGTGTCGCATGAGGATATGACGCAGATGTTGAGCTATTTGCGTCGGATATAACTTTACGTCCGACGCACATGATGCTCGCCAGCGTCATACATCAGCCATATACGTCAGATTATGCGCTATGTGCGATGCAGATGAGTTGCCAACTTGCCATCTGCGTCGAACATACCTAGAGTCTGACGCAAATGGTTATTATTTTGTTAAAAAAATATAGTCATTAATTAAATTTGTAGAGAATTATTCGTGCGATGTTTGGTGTTGACAATGTCAAAAATTTATTACAAACCACCAAACAAATTACATTGCAAGTATGTAAATAAAACGTAAATCTAAAACTGAATCTAGAACAATCAAGGAAGAAAGTGAGTAGCTTATGATTCTGCGATGTTTCCGATGAGCTCGAGGAAGAAGACGACGTGAAGAACAAAATCTAGATCTGAAAAAAAAAAAAAAGAATTTCAGAACAGAAAATTAAAACGAAAAAGCTAGATATGAAAATCCTAGGATAAATGCCAAAAAAAATCAGATATGAGAAACAAAAATAAAGGCCATTATTTTCAATTGCATGAACTGTCACCAACATCAGTAAAAAGTTTTTTTTGAGATCTAAAAATGAAAAACGAATTTTAAGATCTGAAAATTGAAACCGCAAATCAAATCTAAAAAAAATGTAAAAATGAAACCATAAACTAAGATAAATTCCAAACAAATCAGATCTAAAAATGAAAAAAAAATGGAACCTGTCAGCCTTGGTCAATTGAAGTCGCCGGAAAAAAAAAAAAGAGAAGTCGCCGGAATCAATTTCTTCAATATGCCTTGGTCGTGTTCTACCCCTTTCGAATTGTTAGGGTGGGTGTTGGTTTCCATCAACGCGCTAAGTTTGAGTCTTGTTTTTCTTCTTCTTGTTGTTCTTCTACCATTGAAGGAGTTTGAGTGTTGTTGAGTTGTTCTTCCTTCTTTTTGTGCGAATAATCTAAAGATGCTGTAAAATGTGAAAGAGAAGGGTTTTTTAGGCGAAGAGTGAGGGATAGGGGAATGGACTGAGGGGCAAGGGTGAAAGGTAGGGTTTGAGGGTGAGAGAGATAGAGAAGAGAGAGAGAGGTTGAGAGATATGCCGCATTGTTTAGGTTTTGGGGGTTTGAGGGTGAGAGAGAGGAGAGGGGTTGAGAGAGACGCTGCAATTTTTTTTTTTTGAGGGTTTGAGGGTGCGAGAAAGATAGGGGTTGAGAGAGACGCTGCATTGTTTTGGGTTTGGGGGATTAAGGGTGAGAGAGGGAATTTGAAAGGCGCTAGGTTTGGGCTTTTGGGCTGATTTGCGTCGGATCGGCCAAGGGGTCCGACACAAATTAGCCTTTGCAACGCACATTAGCAAAGTGCCACGCAGAGAGTATTTTCTGATTTTTGTTGATACATCAATAGTTTGATGATTATTTGTGGAGAGAAAGTGATTTCACTCGGAATCGTGTACATTGCAAGTTTAGAGCAATTGTAAATAGCATATGCTGCTAGCCTTGGTTCTGCAATTGCAAGTTAAGTTGTTTCTTTTTTTCTTTTAGCTGAATTTATGTCGTACCCATTTTTAAAATTTTAATTTGACGTTTTCCATCCCTGTACCCATCCGGCCGTCCCTATATCCGTTTCCGTGCTACCTAGAGTGTGACCAACTATTCCCAGATTTCTCGATCCGCCACTATCCGCGTCGCCATTTCTCTGTGTCATTTCCCTGAAAATCCCCATTTGCATTCATTTTCTTAGTGATTGTACGCGTATCTGGTTGTCATGGTCCCTAACTTCAATTTTTTCCCTAAGACAAAATTTAGTAGCATAAACAGTATCCAACTTGAGGAACTCCACTGTTACATTTCATTGGTCAATAATTTTGCATTTCTTTTTCTTTGACAAATAGTAGCATAAACAGTATGTTTTTTCATCAAATGATAAGGTTTGTTATTTGTTTATCCCAATTATATGATCCTTGTGTTGCTCGAGTGCTCTACTCTTACACCGACAAATATATAAATAATGTTTCTTATGTTAGCTACTTTTTTTTATTTTATTTTACAATCATTGTAGCTATTTTTCCTTTCATCTTCCTCTGTTTGTCCCATCTAGCAAGCCTACCTAATAAACAATAAAGCAAGGTGCGTGACTTACTCTCAGTGGGCCAGCATTTGTTATAGATTTGCCAATGCTGACTGCTGACTGCTAAGCGCCTGAGCCAGGCTCGCAGAGCGTCTCGCTCACGGTAGGTGTTGCTGCCCGCCTCGTTTTTTTTTTTTTAATTTGGTTATAATTTTTCCATTTCATTTTAAATGTAGCAAAAGAATATTTTATATCTAATATAATATTCCTTTTTTGCATTTAAAACGAAATAGAGAAAGTGTGAGTTTATCTCGACATAAATTTATCGGAAAAACTTTAATTGATTCAGTTTGAAAATTTTGAATTAGATTATTATAAAACTAGTTTATCAATTTAAAAAGAAAATCTAAAATTTTCATAAATTTTTTTTTTGTCATAAACTACTCTATAACTACCTTATAAAAATAAGTTATGACTTGACTCCCAAATGGTGATAATAAGTTTTAAGAACTCTCATTTTTATAGTGTTTCAAAAAGAAAAAAAAAACAAAAAGTTCGTCTTATTCAAAAACCAGATTATGACATCCCTTCTCTCCTACTTCACACCTTGGAAGAGAAAGTTGTATTAACTAGTAATTGTGAGCTCGCAATTATTAACTGGAGGAGACACTAAAGGCAGAAATTACTTTTAAAGCATATATATTGTCAAAAATGTACCTTTTGTCGGATTCGGCCATTGACCACCATTTTCGTATTTGCTTTATCGTTTACCTTAAGTATTTTTATAAATATTATAGTATTTTTATGTACAAGATTTTATTTCCTATAATATATCATTACAAAGGAAAATTCCCATTGGTAACTTTGCTTGTAGTTTTTCGATTTTCCAATGGTGACCGTATGGTTGTAAAATATCCAACAATGACCTTGTATTCTTGTTGAATTCCCGAATGTGAATTTTTTCGTTAAATCTAACTGTTAAATCAATGAACGCAAATTTAGATGTTTTTGGAATGTAAATTGAGGCGAATCGGATCCTTTTTTGCAAAAATCAACGTGAAATCTGACCCATAATGGGCTAAAATGACCCCCAAAAACCTTGATCGATCTATTTTTTTGAAAAAAATTTGCGTTCTGGAAACATTTTGATTTACGTGCATCATTTTGTATGCCGAAAAATTTGTCAGGCTAAGTTTTGGGGTCAATTTCCCCCTGTATGGATCAAATTCGAGATCGAAATGTGCAAAAACGATCAGATACCCTTCAATTTGCATTCCATAAATATTTTAATTTCGTTTATTGATTTAACGGTTAGATGTAAAGGAAAATGTTACATTTGGAAATTCAAGAGAAGTACAAGGTCATTTTTAAGATTTTGAAAATCACAAGATTACTATTGAGAAAACCATAAACTACAGGGTTACCATAATTTTCCTATTACAAATGATTTAGACAGTAAAACTTTTAAATAAATAGTGACTTGTGGTGTTAGGAAATCGGTGTTGTAGTTTGATTAATGCGGAATAGAAAATCAATGAAATAATGAAGGTGAGAAAATAATAAAGATGAACAAACAAAGAACACAAGGATTTACGTGGTTCAGTCAAATTTGACCTACATCCACAGGTGGGGATTAGAGCTTCTTCACTATAATGGAGAAAACAGAGAGAATAATACAAGAGTCCTAAATCTAGAGGCTAAAAGTGTTTCATAAGTTGTGTTAATAATAATGAACACTAAGAGCCCTTTTTATAATCATAAGGACACCGTACAAACCCTAAAAGATAACCTAAAAACGAAAAAGATCGGAAAAAACGCGTTTCAGCGCCCAAAATCGGCGCACCGCCCGATTGGGTCGGGCCAAAACCGCCCGATCGGCGCCCGGGACAAAACTGCTTCGTCTGTTTTTCGTAAAACAGCCATAACTTTCTCGTTTCTTATCGAAATTGGGCATATGACCTATCGTTGGAAAGCTCTTTGAACAAGCTATCACCTCCAATTTGAATCACATCAAATCATTTATAGATTGAAGAGATATGTGCATTCAAAGTTAGCCTTATGCCATTCACTAGATTTCAAGTCATATTTAACAATCTCCACCTTGACTTGAAAACCAATCAACAAGTAACTCCACCTTGAACCAAAAATGATGCTCAACCAAACACCATAGAGAACCTCCATCTTAAACAAAATTCCATAAACCTACCCATTGTAGGCAATCCAGAACGGACATCTTCTATAACTTGTGTACCGATGCGTCTTCGAACACAAAATCCGTATACAACACCATCACATGGCCTAGATCGAGAGTATAAAGTCACCAACGCCAAGCATGCTTCTCAAATTGACCAAACTCTCTTCAAACACTTCTTTCAACAACAAACTCAAAAGCAATTCTAGAAACTGAATGACAACGATAATTTCTAAATTGCAATAGTACTTAATAATCACAAAAGTACCAAATTTGAGATAAGAAATAGCATAACTAGAACAAAATCTAATGATAAAAGATTGCTACTTTATTACAAACTCAAAAACAATCTATCATAGACTCCAAAACAAAAATCCACACGGTTTCTCGTTTTACCAAGAGATCTCAAGAGGGCACCAAACATAACGAGATCGTAGAAACCGCAGCCTCAAATCTTGTAACCCTAAAGTGCAAGATCATCATCAGAAATAGCGTCGGCAATATTTGCAGATCGATCCTCATTGGACCTTTCTCCATTTTTCTTCTTTAATTTCCAACACTCAGATTTAATATGACCCTTCACATGACAATAGTTACAAATTTTGCCTGAATTCTTTCCACCATGAGCAACCAAAGCATTTGTGTGAGCAGAATTATTAGATTTATTAACCAATTTATTGTCAATTAAATCTCTCTGAGTTAAGGCCTCCTTAACATCCTGCAAACTCAAATCATCTTTACCATATAATAAGGTATCTCGAAAGTGCTCATAAGAAGGTGGTAAAGAACACAACAACCTAATAGCCATATCCTCATCATCGATCTCAACATCGATGTTTTGCAAATCCATAATTATAGAGAAGAATTCATCTAAATGAGAATCAAGCAGTTTACCTTCTACTAGACGAAGATCATGAAGTCTAGATTTTAGTAGTAGACGGTTGGTCACAGACTTTGTCATATAGAGTGACTCCAACTTCAACCACAAACCCGCAGCAGTTGTCTCTTTGGCAACCTCTCTCAAAACTTCATTAGAAGACTTAAATGAATCGCTGAGAGTGCCTTCAAATCTATCTCCTCCACTTCTCATCCGTCATACCCGAAGGCTTTTTGGATGCACCTTCTAGAGCCTTGTGACAACCACTTTGAACCAGGATGGCTTTCATCTTTAATTGCCATAGGCCAAAATTTACTTGCCTATCAAATTTCTCAATATCGAATTTCATTGACATAATAAAAAAAAATCAAACTTTTTCTATAAACACCTAAGATCTTAAACAACCAGGCTCTTGATACCAATTTGTTAGGAAATCGGTGTTGTAGTTTGATTAATGCGGAATAGAAAATCAATGAAATAATGAAGGTGAGAAAATAATAAAGATGAACAAACAAAGAACACAAGGATTTACGTGGTTCAGTCAAATTTGACCTACATCCACAGGTGGGGGATTAGAGCTTCTTCACTATAATGGAGAAAATCAGAGAGAATAATACAAGAGTCCTAAATCTAGAGGCTAAAAGTGTTTCATAAGTTGTGTTAATAATAATGAACACTAAGAGCCCTTTTATAATCATAAGGAACCCGTACAAACCCTAAAAGATAACCTAAAAACGAAAATATCGGAAAAACGCGTTCAGCGCCCAAAATCGCGCACCGCCGATTGGGTCGGGCCAAATCCGCCCGATCGGGCCCGGGACAAAACTGCTTCGTCAGTTTTTCGTAAAACAGTCATAACTTTCTCGTTTCTTTGAAATTGGGCATATGACCTATCGTTGGAAAGCTCTTTGAACAAGCTATCACCTCCAATTTGAATCACATCAAAATCATTTATAGATTGAGAGATATGTGCATTCAAAGTTAGCCTTATGCCATTCACTAGATTTCAAGTCATATTTAACATGTGGTATCTATAATTTCTACTTTAATATATTGCAATACAAAGATTGCTTATTGATAATATGTTGGAGATAAGAATGGAAATTACAAGATAACGTTGGAAAGAACTGCAGTTGCATTCTCATTTAATTAAACTAGAAAGAAACCATGCCTTGTAACTTTTATAGGCTACCAAGTAACTTACAAAGCAAAATAAAATCTAGCATTTGCTACCTACTTACGTGGGGTAGTTGTTGATATCTCTATTGACCATTGTAGTTCATATGCACCTATCCTAGCCAAGAATTGCAGTTTTAGACGTCACCATACTAATTTTGGATTCTTCTATTCTCATAATTTCAATATAATAGATATTGGTTGCTCGTTGGATCTGCTGTAAATTTTTTGGATCTATTTTGAAGGTTCATATCTTCAGTATCTTAACAACAACACAACTAAATACGATAAAACTGAAAAATAGGAACAAACAAGATGAGCGTGAATGTAAAAGAGTCCACTTTGGTGTGCCCAGCAGAGGAGACTCCAAGACACAGTCTTTGGCTCTCAAGAATAGACATGATCGCGCGCATGCCTTATTCACACTCTCCGCTCTTTTACATTTATAGTCCAAATGAGGATTTTACGGGCTCAAAGTGTCTGGAAACTAAAATTCTAAGAGAAGCTCTTAGTAGAAATTTTAGTGCCATTTTATCCGGTGGCGGGTAGATTAAAGAAGAATGAAGAGAATGATCGATTCGAGATTGATTGCAATTCGAGTGGAGTCTTATTCCAAGAGGTAGAACAACACACTGTCTTGCGGATTTTGAAGGCTTTAAGCCTACTACTGAACTTCGCAACTTGATCGTGCCTAGATGCGATTACTCCGGCGGTCTCTCGTCGTTCCCCCTACTATTGGTGCGAGTCACCCGCTTCCTATGCGGTGGCATGTGTATTGGGTTTGGCACCCATCACCATTTAACCGATGGAGTTGGATTTGTAAACTTTCTTAACTCATGGTCAAGACTTGTTAGGGGCCTTGAGCTCGATGTTCAGCCCAGCTTTGATAGGACCGTCTACCTGGCTCCCCGTCACCCACCTCAGGTCAAGTTCCGGCATCTGGAGTATGAGCCACCTTTACCACCTTTATCTCCCAAAGGATTTTCAGGTTAATTATAATTCCCTATTTAAGTATCAAATAATTTTGTTTTTATCACTGATATTTATTACTACATATAATTGACGAAATCATAACGATTACCCGTCTCGTTTCATTCTCACGGCTCTAATATGTAACTTTGACCTACTATATTTTCTATATCATATTAGTAAATAGTATAAAAAGTTTATATTATGAATGTACACATTGAGGCAAATTTAAGAAGATCCCACATGAATATGTTTTTTTTATATGAATAAAAAGATTTAGTTAACGATTTTAAAATTTAACATCCAAAATAGGAACATAAACTATATTTTGAAACGGAGGAATATATATTAATTTTGTAAATAGTTGTTGATTTATAATCTTCAACTATATGTATATAAAATAATCTGCAGTCAAAAAATTTAGTGTCTTACATATCGATGTGGAGGAAGTAGGTGAGATAGTAAGATGGTAAGTTGGTAAATGATACTCTGGTAACTGTTGGAATTAGTCCCTTCAAAATAGTGGGTGGTTACTTTCTATTGTTTCGGAGCATGTGTATTTGATGAGTTAATAAAGAATATAAGAAACTGTTGTGATATATACAACTAGTTCCATATGCACGCGATGCATGCAAAAATAAATAAAAGGTCAATTGCGTAATAATATATACGAAATTATTCATATAGTTCATTGTATATTTTTCTTTTGTTTTTTGAAAGCCAATAAATCAATGATGATGTAAGTATTTTGTTAATCGAGGATATAATGATAAAAGATGATGAATTTGTATTTATTAGTTAAGGGTATAAAAGGAATTACCATTTTTGGTGTCCCCCTCCTCTTTCCTTAATAATAGAAAAATAGAAATTAACGAAATAAATAATTAATGAAAAATTAACACAAGAATCAAAGTTGTTGGGGGAGTTGTTCCCTAATCCCCACCAGACATGTTTCACTCCTAAATCCCATCTCGCTGACCGAACAACGCGACTCCCGTGCTTAGTTAATCCTAACCTCGGATAATTAATTTAAGGCATAGTTCAAGAGAAACTTAACTTGTTAATAGTATGTTGTTAGTGGAAATAGTGGACAGCTTATTTTTTACTCAGGAGTTAAGTTGTGGGATATATATATCTTAGAGAAATAAATACAGGAAGCAGTTTATCTTTTTTATATCTTCCCTTCTCTGCTCTTCTCTTCTCTTCTCTTCTCTTCTCTTGTACTATCCCTAAATTCAACAGTAACAACTAATTATAAAACGTAACTTAATAAAGGGGGTGTTTCTTATAAATTGTCGTAAGAGTTCATTATGAAGTTTTTTGACTATATTGTTGATGTACTTACTAAATCAGGTGGGATGACAAGCACAAAGGAGGGTTTGTTCAAACTTTCTAAGCGTCAAATTGATATCTTGAAATTACAAGCAAGATTTCCTTCCAAGGAAGTACCAAGCTACAACGACCCAACCACATATGAGGTGCTAGCTGGGCATATATGGCGGAGTGCATGCAAAGCACGCGGCTTAGGAGGTGATCAACCCGTAAAACTGTACATACCAACTGATGGACGATCCAGATTAAAGGATCCAACTCTACCGCAAGGGTACTTTGGGAATGTAGTTTTTTTCACAGCTTGTATTGCTAAAGCGTGTGATATCTCGTCCAAGCCACTATGGTATGCTGTAAGTAAGGTTCATGATGCATTACAAAATGTGGAGGACATCGAGTACTTGAGATCAGCAATTGATTACCTAGAACAACAGGCGGATCTAACGACTCTTGTTCGTGGGCCCCACACTGTTGCATGTCCTAACCTATCAATAAACTCTTGGGGTAGGCTCCTTTTCATAAAGCAGATTTTAGTTTGGGGAAGCCTAAGTTTGTGGGTCATGGCGGGATTAGATACGAGGGGCAATCGTTTTTCGTCCCGAGCCCAAACGACGATGGTAGTTTTTCACTGAGCATCAATCTATTCACCGTTCACATGAATCTCTTCGAGAACTACTTGTATGATTTTGTAAGTTTTCCTTGTTTATAAGTTATTTTGTTTAAGAAACCCGCGACCAAATCCATCATTTGGTCGGTTATTGTTATGACTTGTGAGGTAGTAACTAGTAAGTGTGGTGCTTGAGTTTTGTGACATCGTCACCTCGATAGAGATCTTATATGTCATTATAGATGTTTTGGCCTGTTTAACTATTATGTTATGTCGTGTTATGAACATTTACTAATAACACTGAATCTACAATTAAGATTTTCGATTTTCCCCTTCTTGCAAGGAAATTCTCATCATTACTTTAATAAAACATGTATAAGTCTTTTTAAAACAAAAAATAAGTTATTATAACTATAACTTTTACATTACCAATCTTCACCAAACGTCACCCAATATCTTGTTGGAACACAAGGTGACATTCAAGAAGGGGGGGGTTGAATTGAGTGACGAAATCTAATCGATTTTCGCAAAACCTAGGTTATGGCACAGTGCCAGACACTGTGTGAAACGCTCGTAAATTTCTGTTTTGATGTTTTGTGAAAATTAAAACTAAAACTATATTAAACCAATACTCAAACTCAAGATAAAACGTGGTTCAACCTCACCTTTGAGATCTACGTCCACAAGAAACAAAAACTCTTTTATTTCTTCAAATCCTAAAATATCAACCTCTTGATACAATAAGAATTCCCTCACTAGTAACCCTAGTAGTGACCCCCAACACTTAACTCTAAGTGTTGACACTCTCTATAATTGTAAGATTACAGAAAGAAAACGATCCTCAAATATGTGCTTCTTATTCAAGCAATTTCGAGGACAATTACAATCGTTGAATAGTTACTTAAACTGACTTGAACAGTGATGTACTCTGTGCCTTAGGAAACTGTTTTCAGCTCTTAATATATCCGATTATTTTCTCTGAAAACGTGAGTTATGAGAATGAATTATAAACCCTTTTATAGTACATGGTGTGGACGAAAATCCTTCAAAATGTATTTATCTTTTACTCGTTAATTTAGGGGATAAGGATTGATCGAAAATCCTTCAAAAAATATTTACCTTCTACTCCTTAATTTAAGGGATAAAACTTTCCTTTTTATAAAAACAAACTTTATCCTTTTTCATCTTTATCTTCAATTCTAAAAAGAAAAATTTTTCTTAAATCAATGTTTATCTATATCTTTGATAACCAATGGACTTTCTTTTTATCTCATACTCTTTGTTTTATTTCAAAAATTCTTTTTTCTAAAAACTATTTTCGAAAACCTTATTTTTTACCAAAAACAATTTTATACTCGATTTTTCAAAATTACGTTTTAATGAAAAATTCTTTGATAAAACGTTTTTATTAAAACTTTTTATTTTTAATAAACTTGCTTTTCGAATATCTTTTTTCTTTTATATAGTTATATAAAATTAACATAATTATATATTTCCTTAACTATAAGAAAATAATAATTATCCTAACTTTATATTACTATTTTTTGGCACATAATATATCACCTAGTCCTAGCATACTACAACTCGCATATAGTAACTGTTTATGCTAAAATTCGTCTCTTACAACGGAATTAAAGTTTGGGACGAATCAACCAGATTATATGTAAGACGAAACAATGAATGGATGCAATGGGGATCAAAGGGGATGAACACACAAAGATGTTGACGCGGAAAACCCCAATGAAGATGGGTAAAAACCGCGGGTGGATGTAGATCCACCAATCTACTATCGTTGACTGTCGCTATAGGCTAGTGACAATCGTTACAGATTATGTTGTTCTTCTCTCTTAATAAAAAAAAAAAGTGTTTCGTAGTCCTATCTCATGGTGCTTCTTTCTCTTTTGTATGCCTTTTCTTTCTTTGGCTTTTTTCCAAAGAATACAATAATAAATTCTAAATCTATTACAATGCTAACGGTAGCTTGATTATAGGAGATCTTCCTAATTATACTCCAATGTTGCCATCTATTTTCCTCCTTTGCATAATCTACTCTTTATCGACGGATCTCACGGCTAATTTAATGCCTTGCTGAACTCTTTCCATTTTCAGATAGTCCGTTACTTGTACTTCGACTGACTTTTTCCTCGTGTCTCTTCGTCGCGTCTTCATGTCACAGTCGTCGTATCATCATGTCATCATGTCAATGTCATCCTGCAAAAACTCAGCCATAACAGTTTGTCCCCAATTGTCGAATCGGGGTAACACGAAAACCATGAGACAATTGTTAAAAAATCATTAAACCAAACGAAGAATCTTTAATGTAATCAAGGCACTTTACCAAAAAAGCATAGAAAGAATTTCATACGACAAATGTAGAAAATATCTTATGGAAAAAACATAAGGGAGGAAACAAAATCCACTTGAGCGGTTATATTGGGCAACCCAAAGGTCTCAAAACGAAAAAGGTAGTTTTTTGTTTTTAAATAGCCGTTTAATTCTAACTGTTGGCCCAAAGTCATGATTGTTTTTGAGGGCATAAATATCGTGGGCGGTTGAGAATTTCAACCCACCAAATCTTTCTTCTCTCCTTAAGCAAGATAGTTTCCATAACTCCCATTTTTCTCTCCGCCGGAAAAACTATCACTAGTACCAGGTAATTTTCTACTGTCCGTTCATCAATTTCTTTAATTCGCACTTTTTTTCTCTCTTCCTCAATCGCACTTATGGCACCTAGTAGACGTAGCATTAGGACATTCGTAAAAAACCAGAAAAAATCGAGAGGCAAAGAAAAAGTCGTAGAACAGAGGAATGAAAATGAGGATGAACTGTCAACTATGTCAGAGGAAGACATGCTAAGGTTTTTAGACTTAGGAAATTTGCCAGACAACACTGTTATTAGAAATGCCGAGTCGTACGAACCACCAGAAACACGTCACACCACCTGGGTGGTGCTTTATGAGTACCCTTTCAAAATAGGCCTGAGACTTCCCTTCACTCCTTTAGCAAGAGACCTCATACAGATCTACCAAATCAGCCTGGGCAGATTATGCCCCAAGTATGGCGGATTATGCCCCAAATCATCGATAGGGTGACGGCGTCGTGGGAAGAAGCCTTCACCCTTCACGACTTACTGTTGTATTACGAAATTAGGGTCAAAGCCAAAAATAGAATAGCCTTACATGCAAAGGCGAGGTTAGAACCTCTGGTTGGGGGAGTTCAGTCGAACGACAGAGGTTGGAAAAACAGATATGTGTTTGTGAAGAAGTCATCACAAGGGGAAGTTGGAAAGTCCCTGATTGGCGGCTAGAACACTGAAGGTGTGTTTATTTTCAGTTTTTTTACTTTCGTGTCGCGTCGTTAACACTACTCTTACATCGCTTTTATTGCAGGTCTTAATCCCAAGTTACTGTCGCATCACGACGAGTCTCAGAGTCTTTCGACAAGTTTTTAAAAGTACCAGAAGACGACAGGCAGTTCAGAAGAATTCTATTCGCTTCTCAAGACAGTTGTTCATCTATGGCATCTGCTAAGTTTACCTATTCTTTCTGTTTTAAGGCACAACGTTTGTCGGAAGAATTCATTTTACTGACTAGACGCTCATGGACAGGTTCATCACAATCGCGCCCTAGGGGGAGTTTGGATAGCCAAGCCCTGGCTGAAATGCTGCGCAAGCGCAAGAGTGAATCCTCTGCTGACATTGTGTCTGCGTCGACGATGTTGACAAAGAAAGACAGAACAATTGTCGTCCACTTGGCCGACGAGCAAGACACTACGTCTAAGACGCGCAAAACTGACTTTTTGGCCACTCCAGATAAGGGTGGGCCCTCATACACTGTGACCGTCCCTAACGACTTTATGTTGTTGGAGAGGTCCACATGGCCTAAAGCTGACAGGTTCCTTTTTCCTAGTGCTATGTAAAGGATAAAGGAACACACTCTTCCTCGCATGATGTCGGACGGATTAGAGCTCCTATTCCAGGTATAGTCGCTCATCTCACTTTAGGACGCTTATTTCAATAATTGATAACTACCAACTGATACACGTTCTTTCTTCTTCGCATAGTCCTCTTAACATCTCCTTATGGCGAAGAGGGAGATCTCATCCCTACTGAAGGGTCACCTGACCATGAGGCAAAGGATGGAGAAGGCTGAGTCAGACGCAAAGTCCAAAGACACTGAATTGGAGTCTTACAAGAAAACTATGGAGGACATGAAGGAAACTTTGAAGAAAAATGGAGAAGAGTTGGAGGAGATTAGGAAGAAGGCAGCTAAGTTGGAAGAATCATCACGTCGGGAGGTCGAAGCTCTCCAGGCGAGCGTCGACGCTCAGAAGAATGAACTGGACCTTCTTGAGGCTGAAGTGACCACCAGGGTCAGGGCTAAGTTCATGTATCATTTTTTGATGAAGAAGACGGCATCGTGGACGCCGCAAAAAGCCATAGACCTCTACCTTAAGTATATGGGGTCAATGAAGGATCTTTTGGACGAAGAAGACTTGGCTGCGACGGCGGATTCTTCATCAAAGGTGGATAAGAATGCTCAGTCTTATGCCGGGTTTATAGCGTCGGACGTGCCACCCGACCCAGAGACTGAGAAGGAGGCCCTAGTCGTCACTCCATCAGCTATTGCATCGCCGGAGAAGGAAGCTAGCAAGATTTCTGATGCTTAGTTTTTAGCCTTTCTACATTATTCCCTCTTTCTTTAAACTTTATCAAACTTTGTTTTGGGTCACTCGAGGGAGCAACTCTTTGCTTTGTACTTTTTGGGTCACCTACGAGGGTGACCATAACTTTTGATGTTTATGCTTTTGGGTCGCCCATGGGGGTGGCCATAACTTTGACAATTATGCTTTGTGCTTTTTAATCTTATGTTTTTACTTTGTGCAACATGCGTGTGTTTCAGTCGTTGTTCCGACGTTCCTAAGGCATAGTCAGGCGCTTAGTATGCCTTTGTCGGTCGTTCAGACGTAACGTTTGGACTTAGCAACTTTAAATACACATAGGAAATACATAAACACTTACATGCGATTGCCAGAAAAATAAATCGAACGTTGAAAGTAGTTATGGCTTTGAATAGCAGTGCCCCTGTTGTAACGTTTAGCTGGGGTAGGTAAAGATTGAAAGACTTTGGATAATGATGACCGTTGCTTCTTGCTTTATTGTATAATAAGATGCAAGTTTACTCGTTACGTCGTAAAGACCGTCACAGCGTTATTGGAACAAGTGAGGATGTCTTGCCTAGAAGTCAATAACACACAATGAGAGAACACTAAGGTTGCTAGCAGTTAGCGACGCAGACATGATAATAACATCATTTATTTCTTACACAATGACAGGAAAGCAAAGTAAATTACTCAACTAGAAGAAGTATCGTTTGAGATGTGTAGCGTTCCTACTGCGTAGTATGGAGCTTCCGTCGCGTCGGACCAGTTGGTAGGCTCCATTGCCTACTACCTTACTAATTTGATATGGTCCTTCCCACTTAGGCCCTAGCTTACCAGCGTTAGCTTCTTGTGTGTTTTGAAATACTTTTCTTAGGACCCAATCACCTTCAACAAAGGATTTGGCTTGGACATTTCGGTTAAAACTCCTTGCGACTACTTGCTGTTGAGCCGCCATGTGTACCAACGCTGCGTCGCGCAACTCTTCAATGGTGTCCATGTCGTTTACGAGCTCGTCACAGTTCTGCTGCTCCATCGTTAGACCACATCTCGCAGTCGGGACGTTTACTTCAGAAGGCAGAACAGCTTCACACCCATATACTAGTGAGAACAGTGTTGTGTCCTGTCGCGGTGCTCGGTGTCGTGCGATTGGCCCATAAGATGGAAGGCAATGCCTCCGCCCATTTACCCTTCTTAGCTGTGAGTCGTTTCTTTAGAGTGTCAATGATCGTCTTATTGCTAGACTCTACCTGTCCGTTGGCTTGCGGATATCTTGGCGTTGACGTTAATAACGTTATATTACATTCGTCACAGAATCGTCTTGTCTTGTTGCTAATAAACTGCGACCCATTGTCGCATATTATTTCGGACGGGACACCAAGCCTGCAAATAATGTTAGTATATATAAAAGAAATCACCTTCTTGTCACGTACTTGCTGGAAAGAACCTGCTTCTATTCACTTAGAAAAGTAATCAGTTAGTGCCAATATAAAGACCTTCTGGCCTGGGGCTGGAGGTAATTTGCCAACTATGTCCATGCCCCATTTCATGAATGGCCAAGGTGTTAAAGTAGGGTGCAAAATCTCGCAAGGTTTATGTGTCATACCTGCGTGTCGTTGACAGCTATCGCACTTAGCAACATACCTTATCGCGTCTTTCCTCATTATTGTGGGCCAATAGTATCCCATGCGCAACGCTCTATTGGACAAGCTCCTAAGTGATTTCCACATGTCCCTTCATGCATGTCTTCTAAGACTTGCCCCCACTGATCTTTTTCCAAACAACGCAGATAGGGCATTATGGCAGATTTCTTGAATAGTACTCCTTGAATAAGCACGTACCGTTACGCTTTAAACCGAATTTTGCGCCTCTGCCTTGTCTGCCGGAAGCACATCGTTAGCAAGATAGTCATAAAAGAGTTTTGTCCAACTGACACTTACCCCCTCAGTGTCAAGGTCGCTTGCAGCTATGATGTTGCTGACGTTACCAACGATATCTTGGTCGTCTTGAAGTCGTTCAGCCACTATCGCGACGATTTCGCCATCACCTTTAGCGACTGCAGGGTTTGTTAGATGGACTATAGGGACGGAAGTGAATGAAACGTCCCTTAAGGAGGATCCAAGATTGGCCAATGCGTCTGCCTGCGTGTTCTGATCTCTTGGTATCTGCAAAATGTCAAATGGATTAAATATTGTACTCTTACGCTGAGCTATCTCTAAATACATAGCCATTTTTGAATCTTTTGCTGTGAATTCCCCTTTGACTTGGCTAACAATCAACAATGAGTCGCTGAAAACTTTCAACGCCTTTGCTCCCATGTGTTCTACTAACGTCATTCCTGCGATAAGTGCTTCGTACTCGAGCAGTGATGGATTTCTTTAATACTGGTAAGCTTTTAAAAGAGATCAATACTACTATACTTGCTTTAATCCCTAAAGTCAAGTGTCCAAGTAGTGTATCTGAATTCAGGCCCATAGCCTGCTGTAATGTGATTTATAAGAGCATCACAAAAATAATCTGTAATAGATTAAAAGATGTCCTTCCTGATATTATTGCTAAAAATCAGGGAGTCTTTATACAGGGGAGATTTATTGCTCATAATGTGATGGTCTGTCAGGATTTAGTGAGGGGTTATGGAAGGAAACATAGTAGTCCTGGGTGTATTATTAAGATGGACATGAAAAAGGCATATGATTCCATAGATTGGAGTTTTCTGGAGGCTATGTTAAAAGCTTTGAAGTTCCCTGAGAAAATGATACAGATGATTATGGAATGTGTTAGGTCTCCAAAGTTCACTCTCTTGATAAATGGGAGGTATTGTGGATTCTTTGAAGGAAAGAGGGGGCTGAGACAGGGGGATCCAATGTCCCCTCTTCTCTTTGTGATTTGTATGGAGTACCTTACAAGGACTCTGAAATATGTAGGTGAGAGGGATCTTTTCTAGTTTCACCCCAGATGTGCTGGTATCAAGCTGAACCATTTATGTTTTGCTGATGATGTGATCTTGTGTAGCAAAGGAAATTTTGTGTCTGTTTACACTATGTTGTAGGGTTTCAAACACTTCTCAGAGGCTTCTGGTTTGGAGGTTAATGAGAATAAATCTGAAGTCTACACTACTGGCATGAGTAGTAATGAGGTACAAAGAACATTGGATGCTTCTGGGTTCAAACTAGGCAAGATGCCTTTTAAGTACCTAGGGGTTCCTATTTGTTTTAAAAGAATAGCTGTGAAAGATTGTATGAATTTGGTTGAAAAAATGTCTTCTAGAATTAGAAGCTGGAGTTCAAGGCATTTGTCTTATCAGGGTAAATACTATTATCTGTAAATTATTTTCTAGTTCTCTAAAACACACTACACTAGGACTCGCCCGCTATATCTATAAGGTTTTGGCGAGAAAAGATAGTCCAATTACATGGTGTAGGAATTAATTTAGTGTGGAAGTCTAGAAAGCCAGCAAGTGTAATAATCCTCAAAACAACTAGAACTTAAAATTGACATGGGGGAGGAAGAAACAGGATGTGCTGCTTTCCCACCCCCCAGAGATGCTTTAATTGGTTGTTTCTCAAAGGGTAAAAGAGGGGAAGAAATTGATTATTTAGCGTCCATTTCATCCAAGGGAAAGTATACCTTGAGGGAAATTACATGTAAAGTTCTATTCATCCCCTAGAGTAGCAGCTGCGTGATGAGATGTTGTGTTCCTGTCTTGTGTTGGACAAATTTTAGAAATTTAGAGCACAATTACTACTTAGGTTCATGATATCGTTGAGAATACGAGCTTTTTTCAACTTGTGTGTTGCTACTTGCTAATCCTTAAAGCCACACCCAAAGCATGTCTTTAAGGCCTTACTTTTGAATACCCTGGCCTCTTGTCAATCTGCATAACCCCTCTTGCTGCTGCAAGTATAGTCTTTGCAGTCATTTCTAGTTTGTTATTTTCATTTTCATCTTGTGGCAGTTGATTTGAGCATGCCACTCTATTTTTCACCATGGAGACCATGCCCTCTACTGTGTTCTGTAGTATCTCTTGTATTTTTGATCTTCTTTTATCAGCTTCCTGACTTATATTCTCCAAGTGTGCCAACTCTGCAATCTGCAACACTTGGTCAGGCCATGCTGCCTTAGAATGCTGATTGTTGTTTGTTGAATTACTGCTAGCTCTTTGGTTTTGAGACTACTTTATTTTAAGTTTTAGAGACTTGTTTTGTATATAGATGGCTTCAGATTATTTTAACTAGCCTTTTGTGCACGCGATGCGTGCGATGATATTTTTAGGCCTAATACTAAGTAGTAAACAAACTGAAAATGGAAGTTAGTATTTAAGTTCACCTCCATTTTGTGAATAAGATTCTTCCATGTTCTTTTTGTGTTGTTATTCATTTTTGTGATTTTGAATAGTTTAATTTTGTTTCTTAAGTCTTATATGCGCATGTTCTTTTATATTCAATATGATGTTCTTTACTAAATGTCGTCATGTTCTTTTTTTTTTGGTTTTATTCATTTTTGTAATTTGTAATAGGTTTTGATATGAATTTCAGTAATTTCTCTATGATCCCAAAATTGTAATCGAAAAGTATATACAATTTCAGTTTTTTTCCTTGTCTAACTTCTAAATTCTAATTTCACAAATTGATATATTTAAGAATTTTCATCATTTTAATTTTTCTCCTTTTCTAAATATTCACATTTTGAGTTTCAATTATATTTGAAAGGAATTTTAAGTTTTTCATACACAATCTGATTTCGCATGAAATGATCATTTTTAATTTTTCTCCTTTTCTAAATTTGAACACTTTGAGTTTCAGTTACGGATGAATGAAATTTCAAAATTTTCATACACAATTTGATTTTGCATGAAATGGTTTTTGCAAATTAATGTATTTTTTTTCTAAAAATGGATTTTTGCAAAAGTTGTTCGCAAAAAGGTTTGATATTGTTTTGTTTTTCAAAATTTATTTCTGAACATTGATATTCTGCAAAAGTTTTGGGCAAAAATTTTATATTGGAATTTGAAAAAAAGAACTAAATTTGTAACTTTTTCATCAGTGTCATAAATAAATCAAATTTTATACACATCTTGTGTTCTGATTTTATATGAAAATGAATCAAATTTAAGTCTAATTATATAAAAGCCCTTTTCAACTAATTGCTATTATCTCCATTTTTTCAACTACATAACAGGCGACTAATGTGAAATAACTTTAAAGATTAAAAGAATTATGTACCTATTTGAAAGTTCGCAAACCGCCGATGGACGAATGTGTGATATCACTGTCAAAATCTTATGTTTTTCTCAAATTTGTGTTTATAGATAATTTTTGTGAGTATGTAATTGTGAATGGTTATTAAGAACAATGATTTGTAAGTGAATTTTGTGACTGTTTTTGTATGTATTGACGTCCTAGTGTATAGTTTTAGTTTGTAGGTTAATTTTTAGTTTTTGTAAAGTTTTCTGATCATTTGAGTGATTTGCGTGATTTTTACAACGTGATTTTCTCAATTTTATGAGTGATTTGTAAAGTTTCCTCATATAAGTGATTGTTGAAAATTAATTTCCGGTGGCTTTGTTTAACCCCCATTTTGGTATTGAGATTTCTTTTGTAATTTAGAAAGAGAAGGGGGTAAAATAGTCGGTTCAAAAGAGGACACCATTGCTCCCCCCTTCCTTTATATAATAGAGATTTGTTGGACTTGCGTGAACATGGCAGGTTAGATGATTTCCACTCTGAATTGTTGTTCAAAATAGTGTTTTCCTTCTTGCTAATATATTAATAGTTTGAAGATTGACTAGATGTCAGTATCTACCTCGATGCATCTTGCTAAAACCTATTGTATGATTTATTATCTTTCTTAACATAATGAAATTTTGTTCGTTTTAAAAAGTTTCATGCGTGCTGGTGCATAATTGTAGCCATTTTTCTTAGCTTGCTGATCTAAACTTTTATATATATTATCATTACTGATTATATTTTTTTGTCTTTTTATCTCTTTTTGAAGGTACTCGAAAATAATGAAGGTGCAACAGATCAAGAACGGATGGCTTCAAAGTAGCTACCATCGTATCATCATCTATTTTGCTAGCGCGCTAGATCTTATTAGTTAGCTTATTTTCAAGCAAGGTTACTTCACTTTGGATATTTTTATTAATTAGACTTAACTACGACATACAATTTGCAATTACGTTTATAGAAAAATACATATATTATGGCTAGGATTTTGGTGAATATGATATTTGTAGGGATTTTAATTATCTTAGTATATATACATTTATAATATATTGATCAAAGTATTTTTTTTACCTTAATATATATATATATATATATATATATATATATTATGTATTATATATATATGTATATGTATATATATATATATGTATATTATATATATATATGTATATATATATATATATATGTATATATATATATATATATATGTATATATATATATATATATATATATATATATATATATATATATACATATATATATATATACAAGTTTGAATGTTTGTTTTTATTCTAGAGTAAATGTACATGTACATATGTGTGTGTGTATATATATTTATTTGTTAATTCGGAAAAATAGCAAAAGGGACTACATACAAAAACGAAATAATACATTTTATAGCCATGAAATTTTGCCAAATAAATATTAAAATTTGAATCCAACTTCTCTTTTAACGACGCCAAAAAGCGTCCAGATATAGACGCGGCAAGGTGCTGCAAGTCATCATTAACGGAGACGCTTTTACGCGACGAGACAATTGGGGACTATGTTAGGCGTCGAGAATGGGCGATGCTTTTAGGCGTCGTGAATTACCTACTCAATTGGCGCGACGCTTTTTGACAACGTCGCAAGCAAATTTAGCGACGCTTTTTGGCTTCGCCAAATGGGTTAAAAAGCGTCGTGACAACACTCTTTTGTAGTTTGTGTGGGTTCAGTTGAATCCACGCTGGATTCGCCCGTGTTGGTAGGTAATATGTAGGTGGCGTTGTTGAAGAACGAACAGCAGTAAACGAGTACTGGATCCACGACTGCAATGATTTTAATTATTGATTTTATTGCTCGGTTGCGTCGGTAGGTAATAGCAGTATGTTCTCTATGTACTATGTGTTGCTGAAAAAAAAGTCGCCAGAACAACAAGGGGCGCCCACTCCTTGCTAATTCGGAGCACCCGCTCTTAACCAAATTAAGCACAGGATCGCTCGATCATTGGTAGCTCCTAGGTCGCTAAAAGTCTCTTGCCTTGTCCACTCAGTGGTCGCTCACACCTCTCTCAAAACTTATTGCTTAGCTTATGTTTTAGCCTGAAACACCTATGGGCGGTCAACCCCTAGGTTCTAAGAAGCGCTCACTCCTCCCCTGTCATTCCTCATTTTTCTCCACAAAACAACACCAAAGTGGACACTAGTGATAAAGGGGAGGGGGAAAGATCTAGAATGATCCTAGATGTTATTATGCAATGGTGAAGTATGCAAAGAAGAAAAACAAAGGAGAAAAAACCAAAATTCCTAAACTACTATGCAAAAACTACTAGAATATATACATGAGTGATACTAAATTGTCCCTCATCAATAGATATTATGTTGAATTTAAGCACTTTATTTTTTGTAGTAAATAATAATTTTCTTTTTGAGTTTATCACGAGTATTCTAGTCGAGTAAATAATTTGGCTCAGAAAAATCTCGAGTCAAGAGTTTGATTCAAGCTACTCGAGTCGATTTTTGACCGAGTCATGATCTCAAATAGCTCGCAAGTTAACCTGTCTCATTGTCACCCTAGTGTCAATAAATCACACCACATATCTCGATACAATGTATTTCAGAACATCAACATTATGTATCTTTATGTTATGGGCCAAGATCTTCCATAACAATCATAAATCTATCTGTTTGGGCCCATTAAATCCTTCCAAGGAAATCATGCTGCGTGGCGCCGCCACCTAAGGATCGTGGGCCCCACCAGAATCACCCTTTGAAAAGGTATCACCAATCCCCAAGTGAGCTGTCATGTCCAGCACACCACTTTATGGAAATCTCACCACTATAAATACCTCTTGTCCCATCAATGCAAAGGTATTGAATACTCACCTAACTAACTTGAGTTTCTCACTCTAGACTCTCTCTCTACCTCAATCATCAACTGACTTGAGCGTCGGAGGGGCGATCCCGGAACAACCCCCGGGGTAGTTTTTCTGTGTTTTGCAGGTTCCCGGTGAACTGATAACCAGCCCTGCTCGGATCTAAGGACTTGTTCAGCACAGAGTATTAACCTTAATTTCTAGACAGAAACAGTTTGGCGCCGTCTGTGGGGACTGTACAAAAAGTTACTTCGCCACCACTTCGAAAGACTCTCTTGCTGCTCAGCAGGACTTGATCACAGTGCTAGTCAGCCATGGCACCTTCCAAGAACGCCCGTAACAGATCTACCCAACCTCAACAAACTGAGAGGGAACCCTCACCCCAACCAAGGAGGTAGCACGAACTAGATCCCCATCGGTTCATACACTGGACCCTAACCTGGAGCTCTCTCAGGAACTTCAGCCTTCTCCCTCTCGGGAAATACAACGCGCTGACCCCCAACCTCTACTCACAGCTGACATTGCACTCATAGCAGCTCAGCTGCAACAAACCTTGCAACAAAGCATTATGCAGATGCTGACCACTCTCCAGCAAGGGCAAGGGCATAACCAGCTCAACCTCCAGCAATGTGAGGACAACATTCAGAGGCCCTCTCATAGGGAAGAGCGAAACCCTCGCTCCCTTCATGACCAGCCTAACCGGCAAAGGTCAGCTGCTAAGGAGAGAACTCGGTCTCAAAGGCCCCCCTCTCGGCAAGATGAGCGCCCACCTCTGGGCGAGAGGTCGGCACCTCGGGAAGCAGCCCTCCGGAGGGAGGAGACCCATGTTTCCAGATCGCCAAGGGGAAATCCTGGCCGCAAACCGGAAGATGCTCGAAATATCCTTAACGAGAAACGCCGTAGTCAGGGATATGATGCTCGTCAGTTCCTAGATCGTAAGGCTGCTCAGCGCGAGGGGCATGGTGACTCCGCTCAGTCCAAACCGCTAAAGCTCGGCGCGGGAGTCTCAAGTTCATGACCCCGTTCAGCCGAGAAATTATTGACACCCCTACCCAGGGGAAAGTCAAAACGCCATTATTGAACCATTCGCGGGCCTAACCGACCCGGAAGATCATATGGCCACTATAAGGCCCAGATGAGTGTGCAGACCAGCTGCGAGGCCACATGGTGTCGGTTCTTCCCTACCACCTGAAAGGTCTCGCGCTAAATTGGTTTCAAGAATTGCCGGCCGGAATCATCACCGACTTCACCGTACTCGAGGATATGTTTACCCATCAGTTCGTGGCCGGAAAGAGGCAAAAGAAAACTAGCTTGCACCTCATGGGGGTCAAGCAAGAGAAGAATGAAAGTCTTGCCGACTACATAAAAAGATTCAATGAGGAGTCCCTGAAAGTATCCGACCTACAAGATGTGTGGCCTTTGCTGCTCTCATGTCCGGATTACAACCTGGCCGGCTAAGATGGACATTGGCTGAAAGTGAGGTCAAAACCTTCTCAGAGGCCATGGCAAAGGCTCAAAGATTTATCCAAGCGGCGGATATTTGCCGCCACTCGGAAGAGGGAAGTAAGAAGAGAAAGGAAGAAGGAAAAACAGAGATCAGCCCAAACAGCAGAAAACGGGCGGTAGGTCGGATAGGTTCACTGATCATGGAAACGACCCTCGTTTCAATAAAAACAGAAGAGAAATATACCTGGACATCAAGCACAAGTCCATGCTGCCCAATCCCCAACCCATCCGGACCTCAGCTTACCGGAGGGACAAAAGCCAGTGGTGCGGAGTACCACCGGGAATGTGGTCATACCAAAAGATTGCAGGGAGCTGAAGAAGGGTTGGACAATCTAGCTGACCAGGGGAAGCTGAACCGCTACCTCAAGCACACGAGTGAAGAGAAGGGAAGCAGAAGGTCGGTCAGTCCAATAGTGGGGTACTGAAGGCTACATTGGGGTCATCTCGGGTGGCTTCGCTTCGGGGGCCTAACCGGCCGAGCCAGGAAAGCTCATCTCCAAAACCTCAAGCACCAAGTACTCGAGGTCAAACCAAGCCGGTCGGACTGTCCTGTGATGACCTTCGGGGAATCCAGTCGACCAGTCAGCGTACCCCACGATGACCCCCTGGTCATCGAGCTCAAGGTAGCCAACTCCCGGGTAAGGCGAGTCTTGGTCGATAGTGGGTCGTCCGCTGACATCATAACTTAGAATGCCTGAAAAAGCTGAAGTACAGCGAAGAGGATGTCATACCACTCGACCAGCCACTCATAGGCTTCGGGGGTAACTCGGTAAACCCGTGGGATCGATAAAGCTCCCACTCGGATGGGTGAGAAAGGCAAAGGCAGAAGCCTACCGATCGACTTTCTAGTGGTCGACATCCCCTCCCATACAACATAATAATGGGGCGACCCACTCTGAACAAAACAAAAGCTGCTATCTCCACGTACCAACTCCTCATGCAGTTCGAAACAGATGAGGGGAAGGTCGGAAAAATTCAGGGAGATCACAGGCTGGACGAGAATGCTATGTTAATAGCTTAAAGAGCAGAACTGAGATCGACGTCCAAGAGGACTCGAAGAAGAGAAAAGGGAAGAAAGTTCACCAAGGAACTTGGGGGTGTACATAACAAAAACCCCAAACAGTACGAACGACCTCAGCCAGCTGAGGAAGACGAAGAAGTAGAGATCGGGACAGAACCCGGTCGGACTGTAAGAGTGGGCAAGGCCCTAAACCCAGAAACAAGAGCACAAGTAGTGCAAGTGCTCAGGGAATACCAGGACGTGTTCGCCTATGAGGCCTCAGAGATGCCGGGCTTGACCCCAAAATTATGTGTCATGAGCTGAACATTAAGGAGGGTACAAGCCGGTCAAGCAAAAGCTAAGGCATCAAGGTCCGGAAAGGTGCAAAGCTGCCGCAGTGGAGGTCAAAAAACTGCTCGAGGCAGGATTCATTGAGGAATGCCAGTACTCGGAATGGCTGGCTAATGTAGTATGGTGAAAAAGCCGAGGGGGCTTGGCGCATGTGCGTGGATTTCACAGACCTGAACAAGGCCTGTCCGAAAGACAACCATCCTCTGCCCAAAATAGACAGGTTAGTCGATTCGACAGCTGGTCATGCCCTTCTAAGCTTCATGGATGCTAATGCAGGCTATCACCAAATTCCCATGGCGGAACATGATCGGATTCATACCGCTTTCACCACCCCGCAAGGGGTATACTGCTACAAAATGATGCCATTCGGACTGAAAAATGCCGGAGCCACCTACCAGCGGACAGTTAATAAAATTTTCAGTGATCAGTTGGGTCGGAACATCGAGGTATATGTTGACGACATGATCGTCAAAAGCAAGGCCCACTCTGATCATCCAGACGACCTGAGGGAGACGCTGAGCACACTGAGGAAGTATCGTATGATGCTCAATCCTAAAAAGTGCGTCTTCGGAGTGAAAGGGGGTAAGTGCCTCGGATTTCTGGTAGATGAAAGGGGTATTGAGGCCAACCCCGACAAGATCAAGGCAGTTCTGGAAATGAAATCCCCCGGAACGTCAGGGAAGTGCAGCGCCTAACCGGATGTCTAGCTGCCCTGGACATTCCTATCACGGTCGGCTGATAAGAGCCTATTCTTTTTCAAGGCCCTTAAGAGAAAAGATTCGCATGGGACGAAGAAGCTGAGCAAGCCTTCGCCTCCCTCAAACTTCATCTATCAACTCTTCCCAAGCTCATGTCCCCCTTGCCGGGGGAAACATTGTTTGTATACTTGGCCGTATCCGAATACGCCCTAAGTGCCGTTCTGGTAGCCGAAAGGGAAGGGACGCAGCACCCGGTCTACTTCATAAGCCATGCCTTCCGAGGGGCAGAAGCAAAATATAGTGAGGTGGAGAAGATGGTCTTCGCCCTCGTCATGGCTAGTAGAAAGCTGAAACCATACTTCCAAGCCCATCAAATCAAGGTCCTTACCGGACAGCCTCTCCGCAAGGTCATAGAAAGCAGGAACCACTCCAGTCGGATGACTGATTGGGCTGACCAGTTGGCTGATTTCGGCCTGGAATATGAGCCCAGAAGGGCCATCAAAGCTCAAGCCTTGGCGGACTTCATAACTGAATGCACAACTCGGCCCCCGGTCGGCCAGAATGAAGAGTGGGAACTATACGTGGATGGTTCTTCCACCAAGTCAGGATGTGGGGCGGGGCTAGTGCTTAAGCCCCCGGTCGGAGAAAAAATGGAGTATGCAATCAAATTCGAGTTCCGGGGTCGAACAATGAAGCGGAATATGAGGCTCTCATCCTCGGACTTCAGCTGTGCATTCTTGCAGGGCCACGGCCATTGAGGCCCGATCAGACTCCCAAGCTTATAGTCGGTCAGGTCTCGGGAGAGTACGAGGCCAAGGAGGACAATATGAGAATGTACTGGCCAAGGCACAAGAGTTCATCAAAAAACTCTCCCATTTCCGCATCAGCCACATACCCAGGTCGGAGAATCAACAAGCCGACGCTCTGGCTCGTATGGCTAGTTCGGCAGAGGGTCAGCCCCTCGGACTATCATGTGGGAGGTGCTTCGCCAGCCCAGCATAAATGCCAAGGAACAGTTGATTCTAGACCGAACGGCCACTTGGATGGATGAGGTGGTCGGATACTTAAGGGATGGAGTCCTCCCAACAGATGCCAAAGAAGCCGAAAGGATCAAGCACCGAGCAGGTTGGTTCTTATGGCATGACGAGCAGCTCTACAAGAAGTCATACACGCACCCATTGCTGAATGTGTGAACCCCTGAAGAAGGTAATTACATTCTAAGGGAAATACACCAAGGGGCGTGTAGCAGCCATCAAGGGGGGAGAACCATAGCAGGGAAAAGCTCTAAGGGCTGGGTATACTGGCCTACCCTCAAGGCAGATGCCAAGAATTGGTGAAAGATGCCCATCTTGCCAAATCCATTCGGATATTCCCAGATCCCCAGCTACCCCCTCAATCCCTTCAAGCAGTTCTACCGTTTGACAAATGGGGCATGGACCTGCTCGGCCTTCCCACCAGCATCGGGTCAGCGGAAGTTCTTGATAGTGGCCATAGACTATTTCACCAAGTGGATGAAGCCGAACCCCTTGCCTCCATCACTGACAAACAGGTCCAAGCCTTCATCTGGAGGAACATAATCACAAGGTTTGGAGTGCCCCGAGCCCTGGTCTCGGACAATGGTCGGCAATTCAACAGTGGACCAACTCGGGAATATTGTGCTCGTTTTGGAATACAGACCAGGTTCTCTGCCGTGTCCCGACCACAAACTAACGGCCAAGCTGAAGCGGCTAATAAGATAGTGCTCAAGGGGATCAAAAAATCCCTTGACGCAGCGAAAGGGGCTTGGGTAGACGACCTGCCTGGAGTTTTGTGGTCTGCTCGGACAACGGTAAAGGAAGCAACGGGACACTCCCCGTTCGGACTAGTCTACGGTAGTGAGGCAGTACTACCCATAGAGGTCGGTATCCCATCACCTCGGATCACCTTCTATGACTTCGAGCAAAATGAAGAAGAAAAGCCTGTCAACCTCGACCTGCTGCCAGAAACAAGGGGCAACTCATTGTTAAGGTCGATCCGCTACAAGCAAAGAGTAACTCGGCAGTTCAACCGTCGAGTCAAGTCAAGGCCGATCCAGCTCGGAGATTGGGTGGTCAGGAAGGTCGAAGCTACGGGGCTATCCCATCTGAAAGGCAAACTAGGGGCCAACTGGGACGGTCCTTACAAGGTAACCAAAGTCATCAAGCCTGGTACATTTCAGCTCGAGAATCCTGAAGGCATACCACTTGCTCGGCCATGGAATCTGGATAATCTAAAGAAATACTATGTATAGTCAATTGCAATTAGGGGCATATAGCCGAGATACTGGCCAGACGTGGCATGTAGTCACTCGGTTTGTAAGACTTAACCAGTCAATCTTCTATGTTATAAAAAGACTTAACCAGTCAATCTCTAAGTTATAAAAACTTACCAGTCATTTCAATTGTTCAAAAACTTAACCAGTTTTAATTGCTCGAATTTAGCCGACAACTATATTCTTCGAAACTTAACCAGTTTCAATCACAAGTTGTTCGAGTTAAATCCGACCAGTACTATCAAGCAAAACTTAACCAGTTCGAGAATCTATACTTGAAGCAAAAATTGCAATTGACAATCATAAAAGGTGCTCGGATAAAATAAAAGAGACTTTTTCATTAAAGTTAGAAAAATATTACATCCTAAAACCTTGGTACTACCAAGGTTAAAAGCAAAAAGAAAAACAATACAAGGCAAAGCAAAGCCTAAACTACAGGGGGGTCGGTCTGATCATTAGTACTCCCTGATGCTCCTCAGACCTGGCCACCCCTTGGCCCTGATACCTCAGCCGCCTCCGCATCTTCATCATCATCATATCATCGTCATCATCCGAGAGGGCGATGCGCAGCTCGGAGAGTATGGCCTGATCCTCCTCCTTAAAAGAGCTTCGTAGCTCCCCATGACCTCGGACCAAGGAAGAGAAGGATGCGATCTCCCAGGGCCGCTTTCATCCTCTTGAGGGCGTCATCTACCCCCATTTCTGGGCAGTAGAGCCGACCTCGTTGACGAACGTTCGCAGGCCTTGGTCTCCTTCCAACCCGCAAACCATTGGTCCTCGGTCTTGGGAGCCTTTTCGCTCGGCAGTTGGAACGCAGCTCGGTATCTTCCCTCGCCTCTCAACTCGGGCTCAGCAGCCGTCTTGGCAATCACGCCTCGTCCCTCTCCTTGATGAGCTCTGCTTGGCCAAGTCCCATGGCCCGCTCGGCCTTAAATCTTCCTGGTCCCGATCAATGCAGCGTTGGCGTTGACGAGGTCGGCCTCGCTATCCTTTGGCCCTCCTTGGCAGCGCGGAGCTCCTCGTAGTGCTTTTACTCGAGCCTCCAAGTCAGATACCTTGTCGGCCAGGTTCACCTTGTTCCGAGCCACATTGACCAGCCGAGCAGAGAACTACAATAACAAAAGATCAGTACTTGGCAAAGAAAAACGGCGAAGTTAAAAGCGAGAGGGCTCACCTCAACCCAGCTCGGAAGAGGTCGTTCGTCTCCTCCGGGCCGCTGGACTGCGCAATGTATTCCCGGTCGGTGGGACTGTACAGGCACTCGACCGCATTCATCCAACGGGTGTCGAGCCCGTGGGCATCCAATTCGGCGAACGGTTTGGCCAAGCAAGGTTGAGCTCCTCCGGGTCGTCATGAGGGCGAGAGTGGCCGGCGTATATTGAGGACTCTGAACCGGTCGGAAATCCTCAGAATGGACCGAAATCCGAGTCCTCTCAGACCTGTCTGCCCGCTCCTCCGGTCGGGGGCTATTGACTTCGACAGATTTGGCCTTTTTAGCCTTTTCGTCCTGGGACTTGGCCAACGCCTTCTCAGTCTTGGCCACTTTCTGAGGATCCCGCTCTTTCCTCTTCTTGGAAGCCTTGGGCTTCGACGGATCCTGCAAAGTTTCAAGATCAGCTCGGAACTAACAAGAAAAAGTACTCGGCCAAAACCCGAGACATACCTTTGGAGGGTTGGGAACTCCGATTTTCTTTGCCTTCAACTCGGCTTTGAGCTGGGCCGCCCTCATTGCTGCATAGTTCAACTTCTCAGCCATTTCAGGGTCGGATTCCAGGAGACGCGTCAAAGGAACAAGCTGCAAAGAGAACAATTGTTATGAAGTTGCAATATAAACATAAACAAACATGCAAAATGACCCCCTCGGCCGATTACCCCTGGGGAATGTCCGGCTAAGCCCGACCGCCGACAGCAATTGCTCGCTCTTGAACAAGCGGCAGCTCGGTATCCAGTTGCTGGCTACATAAACCTCCCCCCTTGAACAATTTGGGCCTCGGTTTGTAGGTAAATGGCCGCAATGGCTTCCTCCTCGGACATCTCCGGAACCCTGAAGTTAAGCTCGTGGTTGGGTTCGACATCCGGTCGGACTGTGGGGATCCCCCAGTCCCCTCCAAAATAGACGAAGGCAAACTCCCTCCTAACCCTTTCTGAGAATGGGCAAGTCGAGACTACCTTATAACCCTGTCGGGCTGGAAATACCACCAACCCGGACCATTATCCCCCGCTGACATCTCGACCAATTTAAACATGTTGCGCCATAAGGTGATGGTCGGTCGGACACTCAGCATGGCACATACTGTCTGAACCGCAACAATTCCTCCCCAGGAGTTCGGAGAGATTTGACTTATACACAGATTATATGCATTGAGGAGGTCCTTCACAAAGGAAGTCAGCGGAAACCGGAGCCCCATCTCCATAGACTTGTAATAACGCGGTACAGCCCGGAGGGGGGTGAGAACAGTGTGATGGGCCCTGGTCGGACAAGCATATAGGGTCCCTTATCTGAAACCTTGCAGCCTGCCCCCTCGGTCATCAAATAGGGCCTTCATCAGTGCAGGGAGCGGAAACTTAGACCCCGGTCCTCCTTTCGGATCCGGATCCGGAAACTCCGGTCGGCCAGAGGTTGACACTTCTTCGCTATCCGACATCGTCACCCTCACTACACCATCAGCAAGGTATTTATCTAAGTAACTGGCTTTAGAAGAAAAGGCCAGGGACACTTCCCAAGGGAAGGGAACAGCGCCCCGGCCTCTTCCTCTAGTGACGATGAGGGGCTCGGAAGCAGAACCGCGTCGGGAACGGCCGAGGGGTCGGGGCAACTTATTAAGGTCGACACCAACGTTATTCCCATCCCCCTCACCTCCTCGAACCGATTATAGGGAGGTGAGGTCGGAGGTATCACCGACTCGGACGATTCTCCCATTTTGTATTGACAAGGGAGTCGGCCGAGGTTATTGAAAAGAAAAGCGAAATAAAACTAAAAAGCAAGAGCGTACTGGTCGGACGACGGAAACCGGAGAAATTGCAGAAACTTAGAGAGAAGCGAGAGCTTTTAGAGAGAGAAAGTGAAGAATTTTTGAGAAGATTTTGCACAAATGATTTCTCTCTCCTCTCCGTACATATATATAGGCGTGCCTCGGGACGCGTCTCTCCATAAACCTATCAATGGCCTCACATGGCCAATGGAAGATGAAATCAAAATTTCCAGAAAGTCCATCCAGCTCAACTACCCAGCTAAAAAGCCATGTGGCAAGCACTGGTTTCCAATCAAAGCTATCCGGTCGGCCTCTCCAGGGCATGTTAGCCCCTGTCCGAGCAGCGCCCGTCAATCCAGCACCCGGTCGGTCAAGATGGGGCACCCTCACCCTTTGCCCGACCAGGTCTCTGCTTGCCTTCTTCACTTAGCCAAATTTGCTAAGTGCTAGGGAGCATCCGGTCGCCTCTCCAGGGCATGTTAGCCCTGTCCGAGCAGCGCCCGTCAATCCAGCACCCGGTCGGTCAAGTTGGGTCCCTCACCCTTTGCCCGCCAGGTTCTGCTTGCCTTCTTCACTTAGCCAAATCTGCTAAGTGCTAGGGAGCATCCGGTCGGCCTCTCCAGGGATGTTAGCCCTGTCCGAGCAGCGCCCTCACTCAGCACCGGTCGGTCAAGTTGGGGCTCCCTCACCCTTTGCCCGACCAGGTCCCCGCTCGCCTCCTTCACTTAGCCAAATTTGCTAAGTGCTAGGGAGTAACAGCCCGGATTTTCCCGACCAGCTTACAAAGGATTAAGCACAGCGAAAGAGACTCTAGTCGAGATAACCCGAACTATTACCATCACACTCACCGAACTACATCGGAGAGTGTGGAATTCAATTCCCAACTCTATTCAAATAATATATATAACTATGCTCTGATTCTCAGACTCTATTCTATGAATTTCTACAGAAAATCGACAGAGTTTCCTTTAATTGAAAATAGGACAACGCTAAAGCGAAAAATAATGAACCTGTTACAATTTTAATAAATAAAATATTTTCAAATCCAAAGCTCAACATCTCAACGCTTTCGGGGCACAACCGCAGAGAATCAGGAGCACTTGCTAGCGATTCTTAAATAAAGAAAATATATTATAGAAATTAAACGATAACTATTACAGTGGAGCGTCCTCACTTCAATAACAAATATAATACTGCACGATCTCGTATCCGCTTCAGCTTGCAAAAGAATAACTCACGCTTCAACTGAAATATAAGATACTGCACACCCAGTGACAGGCCACAGAATGACAAAACAACGTACACACATCAGCAAAGCTGAGTACTAACCCATAAACAAGAGTAACACATGCTTTGGTGGCTTTTACTTAAAACGACTCAACAGTCAACATAAGTTCAACAATCACATTCATCATAGCATGCTTAGCAGCAATAATCTTGTTGAACATACATATTATATTTCTAGTTCCACATTTCATATACTTCATTAATCATATGGTAGCAAACACGCTGAGGTGACTCCTAACAATGATACGTTTCATATGTTCTCATTTAATCAACCTTTTAACTTACCACGATATGATTCCTTATCGGGAATCCATTATCGATATAACTTTCATACTTTGAAATGACATTCCTTTTTAACCATGGGGAAAGAGAACCGGCGGAGGAGACAAAGCTTGCACTCCGACAGTGGGGGTCGTCACCCAACCATTCACTTTACTTTTGGCAATAACGGACTAGTCCGGAGTATATTTTCCGCTGATTTCATCAGCCATCCACAGGTTTCACATTACCTGATATATCGCCGATTATCGCCCACAGAGTAATGGGCAGGTTTCCCTATGGGGCCCCCAAGGTTACAGTCCATGGGGCACTGTTCATGTCACCTCATCCGTCGACTCAGACGAGGCTACTTTCCCCTTTCAGATTCCTTTATGTATCGTTCATAACTCAATCGTCATTCTTAGAACTATTTCATAGTTATAGTAATCCTTGACAATCCTTGCAACAACAAGCAAGGCTTTCTCTTAGAGAGTTATAATCACTTAAGTATTTCGAGGCCAATATAGTTATGCATTTCGATTCAACTCAATTACAATTACAAAACATACTTACCACACAAGTAACCAATCATATTCTGTAAAATACTAACCATAGTGACAATAGGTCTCTCAGCTAGAATTAACTAGCGAGAGTTACTAACCCGATTCCACACATCACATACTTTGCATATAGATAGTTACATCTACTTCTCTGTTACTTCACTGATATCTATGTAGATTATCTCAATAATGATAATAATTGTTATCAAACACCATCGATAATTACAATAAGTCTCTCTCTTAGAATTAACTAAGGAGAGTTAGCGTAGATTCCACAACTCGAGATTCATGAAACAAAGGTCGATTAGACCTAATCAATCATGGGCCATGTTATCTCGTAAGTTCGATTCCAATACCATTATAAATGTCACAATTAATGGATCATATTCTTACTTAGCATAGCGAGTCAAGCTCCCTTCTAATTAGAAGCATTTAATTATGTAACTCAAACTACTTTAAAGTAATGCACAAACTTGCACTTACTTAAGTAATCTCATAAACCAACTTAGTCCTCCGAATTCTAATCAATCAACATCACTTTATTATATTATTCTATTTATAGCTATCCAACTAAAATACTTTATCATACACATCTTCACCAATCTACTCCATAGTTAAGTAATCTAACTTTCATACTCTTCATATTATTATAGTAATTAGTTAATCCTTTCTTTGACTTCATGTGAGGTTATTAATGAGGTTGACCCATTTAAACAGTCTACTCAAACTATTCTTCCCCATAGTATCATTGATAACTCTAATCAGATTTTCATATAACTAATCTTTTATTTATAGAATTACCCCCAACCAATTCTAAAACATCATTCTAGTATAAGTAGAACACTTATCACAAACTTACCACATCAATCAACTTATTAATATGTATATACTTTAACAAAATGATAACGTACAATTAGAATTCTAATTATACATTAGGTATGCCACCTTCCACAATTCAGTGAACTTCCATCAACAACGTAGAAGCAACTTTCATGTATCGTATAAACAAAATCAATAACATAATTTCATTACTATATCAATCTGGTACTCAAGTCGCCTTTAAACGCTAATAAAGACTATTTAAGCCAAAACCAGAACTTCTATATCATATTAACAATGAATCGAACAACGTACTATTCTAATTGATATCATGAATATTATTTAAGGATTAACAACTTTCTATTATCATTAGAACCAAGCAATATAGATTAACTCTTGATAGCTCACAACATTCCAATACTTTAACCATTAACAATATTTCTCATCTAGTTCATTATATAAAACTAACTCAAATAAACCATTTTCTTAAATAAAGAAATCATCCCTCATGAATAATCTAATTACAACTCATTGATTAGCAGACAACTAAACTGACATGTTCACCCTTATGCTAATAACCTTCTAAGAACAATCATGGCTCTTCAAATAACTCTTCGCTTCATAACTCAATTCATGATTTCACTTTAATACTATTAAGTAATATCAATTATCCTTTCTCACTAATTAACGAATCAAATAAACCAATCCAAGTAATATCAGTAATCATATCTTGTCACTCTTACTGTAAACGATCCTACGAATTTAAATTACAAACTCTAGTAAATAAACAATTCAATAGATTACTTACTATCCAACGTGGCGAGAGTAAAACTTCAGTCACTCAAACAGTCAAACTAAACCAACCCTTCTAAGTAAACTGATTTAGGAACTTATAATTACAAATCCTCTCAGAAATCAACATTACACCAATTTAATTTATTACTTAAGTAAAAGAGCTTCCTCAATCTCAATTTACCACCAACAATTCACGAAAAGACATTAGAACCCCATTTATGAAATCAACTAGCACAAACACAAATCAATTTTGATATATTGATTCATAACCAATTCACAATAATTCATCATCATATCAACAATAATTCAATATTATCAACTACATCAAACATCAACAACTCATAATCAATTCACTAATCTTCAATTAGAATTAAAGAAAAAAAAACAGAATTAGTATCGAAGAAAGGAGAACACGGTGTAGTACCTTTGGTACTTCGCCGACCACCGACACGCCGCTACCACTGTAGGTGGCAGCACCAACAAATCGACGCGGCAGGGAGATAACACAACTGCAGCAACAAAACAATGAAAGGAGAGGGAAACACGAGCAGGGCCCCTTTCACAGTCGCACCACCAACGAGGGTTGTGCGACCAACCTCCGGCAATCAATAGCAACAGTCGCGACATCACCGACCAACCGCGAGCAAGCAAAGCACTGGCAAACCGACACACCGACAACCAAGAGGAGGGAGAAAACTGCAAGCAGAGGAAATAGAGAAGGGAGAAGTGTCGCGGGATCTCCGGCAACCTCAGAAAACGCCGACGAAGGCGCGTTGCAGAAGAGCGTGAGAGAAACGGTGGGTTTGACGGGGAGGAGAGAGAGAAACGATTTTGGGGTTTTCGGGATTTTCACGTTGGGGTTTATGTTTCTGAGTTTCTCCAACCGTAAGAAAAAGATTGTTAGTTTTACTTGACTTTCCAAACCGACAAAGGGACGAAAAAGAAAACAAGGATAAAAACCGACTTTGGTTTTATAATTGGTCAAACACTACTTGAGTAGTTGCATAAGACCCAAAATGTAAACTAATAATAAGAAATAATAACCTCATAAAATTAAACAAATAAATATATTACAACACGACAAAATAATTCATACTCCAACTCAAATAAAATAAGATTTTAGGAATGTAATTAACTTAATAATTATGATTAGCCTTTAAATAAACGCTCTTAAAAACAGGGCTATTACATAGGGAGCGCCCGGTCGGCCTCTCCAGGGCATGTTGGCCCCTGTCCGAGCAGTGCCCGTTAATCTAGAACCTGGTCGGTCACATGGGGCTGCTTTACCCATCGTCCGACCAGGTCTCCACCACTCCCCTCTACGTGGCCAATACAACCAAGTACTCGGGGGCACCTGGTCGGTATCTCCAGGGCTCATTAGCCCTTGTTCGAGCTGCACTCGTCATCTGGAACCCGGTCGATCACATGGGGCTACATTACCCTTTGTCCGACCAGGTCTCTACAACTCCCCATACTCGGTCGGTAAAACCAAATATTAGAGGGTATCTGGTCGGCTTCTCAAGGGTCATTAACCCCTGTCCGAGTCACGCCTGCCTATCCGGATGTGGTCGGTCTAGCAATGGGCTCCTTGGCCCCTGTCCGAGCCAGCTCCCTCTCCAAGGACCTGATCGGTCACGAGCTGCTTGGGGCTAAGAGCACCCGGTCGGTACCTTCCCGACCTGGTCTCCTTCCGATCTCCCTTCATGGAGGTCGACCTAATTGGAACTACGAATATCATAGACCTGGTCGGCGCCTTCCCGACCTGGTCTCCTTCTGATCTAACTTCATGGAGGTCGGACCAACTGATCCTTCGGATCTCACTTCATGGAGGTCGGACCAACTGAACCCGCGAATCAGACCTGGTCGGCGCCTTCCCGACCCGGTCTCCTTCTGATCTCCCTTCATGGAGGTCGGACCAACTGATCCTTCTGATCTCACTTCATGGAGGTCGGACCAACTGAACCAGCGTATCAGACCTGGTCGGCGCCTTCCCGACCTGGTCTCCTTCTGATCTCCCTTCATGGAGGTCGGACCAACTGATCCTTCTGATCTCACTTCATGGAGGTCGGACCAACTGAACTTGCGAATCAGACCTCGTCGGCACCTTCCCGACCTGGTCTCCTTCTGGCTTTTCCTTACTGAGGTCGGTCAGATGAGAAAACTTTACGCCACCAAGAGGCTTCACCCGGTCGGACGGCTCTTCTGCCTCTTCCTGGCGTGGGGCTAAATGTTTGGTCCCATTAAATCCTTCCAAGGAAATCATGCTGCGTGGCGCCGCCACCTAAGGATCGTGGGCCCCACCAGAATCACCCTTTGAAAAGGTATCACCAATCCCCAAGTGAGCTGTCATGTCCAGCACACCACTTTATGGAAACTCTCACCACTATAAATACCTCTTGTCCCATCAATGCAAAGGTATTGAATACTCACCTAACTAACTTGAGTTTCTCACTCTAGACTCTCTCTCTACCTCAATCATCAACTGACTTGAGCGTCGGAGGGGCGATCCCGGAGCAACCCCCGGGGTAGTTTTTCTGTGTTTTGCAGGTTCCCGGTGAACTGATAACCAGCCCTGCTCGGATCTAAGGACTTGTTCAGCACAGACTATTAACCTTAATTTCTAGACAGAAACACTATCATTCCTCCTCTTATCATTGTCGTCGTTCTGTCGTATGAAGTTAACTATAAGTATCAATTTACCTATTTCACGTGTTTGGGGCCACTCTTCAACTGACATCGCTGCCTGCTATTATTGTGACTAGTGAGCTCGAGTATCAATTTATGAACATCATTAAATATAGAAGAAATAATGCAAAGCAAAGCAAGTTTTGTTGCATTCTTATGGAATCAAATCGACTAAACAATATCAAATATAAATATACATGCAGCAATAATGTATGAGTGAGGCTATATTGATAAAATCTGATGCCCATGCAAAAATGTACAGGCCCCGCAAATCTACTTTTTCAATTTCAAAAATTGCAAAGTATCGGTTATGTAATCCCCCGTAAATTTATGAATTTTATAAATATATTTAATGTATAGATATTTATATTTAAACATAATTTAGTATTGAAATGATTTATTTCTTCAAAGGTTGACTATTTGAAAGTCAAAGGAATTATTTTAATGATTTAAAAAAGTTAAAAAAAATTTTTTAGGCATGCTTTGAAAAATATTTGAAATACTTTTTAAATTTGGAAAAGGATTCTAAGTGGACTTGAGGAACCCAAATACTATTTAGATTAGAAAAAGGACTCTTAGTTGGGTATGGGGACCCAAACCTAATTTCATTAATCATTAAACTCTATTTGAGCCCAATCCCCTTTTCGTAAGCCCATACATATATCAATAAACAAATAACATGCTATTTTTAAAAGCCTTTATTTAAAAGCTAATTATTACTATTGAGTTAATTATGTATTGAATATTCTTATTTTATTTGAGTTGAAGTATTAATTTTACGAGTATATATATATATATATATATATATATATATATATATATTATATATAATATTATATATTATATATATATATATATATATAATATATATATAATATATATATATATATATATATATATATATCATAATATTGTGATCCATCAAATGGATGTCAAGACAGCATTCTTGAATGGAGAGTTAGATGAGGAGGTTTACATGAGACAACCGGTTGGGTTTGTTGTCAAAGGTCAAGAATAAAAAGTTTGAAAATTAATTAAATCTTTGTATGGGCTAAAACAAGCACCTAAGCAATGGCATCAAAAGTTTGATGAGGTAGTGTTGTCTAACGGTTTCAAATTGAACGATTCAGACAAGTGTGTATATAGCAAATTCGTTGACAATGGTCATGGTGTAATGATTTGCTTATATGTAGATGACATGTTAATATTTGGAACTGATTTATCTCAAGTTGAGTTGACTAAATCTTTTCTTTCGTCTAAGTTCTCAATGAAAGATTTGGGGGAGGCGGATGTCATTCTAGGAATTAGAATTAAAAGAAGCAAAGGTAAATTGAGTTTGTCTCAAACTCACTACATCAAAAAGGTTCTTAAGAAATTTGATGTTAGTGGTTGCTCTTTTGTATCAACACCCATGGATCCTAGTAAGAAGTTACTACCTAACGAAGGTAGTGCCGTGCCTCAACTAGAGTACGCGAGGGTGATTGGATGTTTGATGTATGCTATGACGAGTACTAGGCCGGATATCGCATTTGTGGTAGGCAAACTCAGTAGGAATACTAGTAATCCTAGTATGCAACATTGGCAAGTTATTCGTCGTGCCTAAAGGTATTTGGGGAAAACCAAGGACTATGGTTTATCCTACAGTGGATATCCTTCGGTTTTAGAAGGGTATTCGGATGCAAGTTGGATCTCTAATAAAGAGGATCACTCTTCTACAAGTGGATGGTTATTTCTACTTGGGGGAAGTGTTATTTCTTGGGCTTCCAAGAAACAAACTTGCATAGCGGATTCCTCCATGACTAGACTTCGGAGTTTGTCGCTTTATCATCCGCAAGTAAAGAGGCGGAGTGGTTAAAAAAATCCCATGATTGAGATTCCTTTGTTGCCAAAAATGATATCGCCGATAGTGATAATTCATTGTGACAATGATGCTGCTTTGGCAAGGGCATATAGTCAAATATATAATGGTAAGTCAAGACACATTGGTGTGCGGCATAGTTACATCGAAGGACTTATCAAGGATAGTGTTATCACTGTTGACTATGTATGTACAACGTATAATCTAGCAGATTGTTTTACAAAGGCCTTGGCTAGAGATAATGTAAAGAGGATGGCAATCGGTTTAGGATTGGAGCCCCTCGAGAATCACAAATGAGGGAATCTTAACTTAACGCCTAATATAACGTTGGGTCTTAAGTTCAATAAGATTAATTCCTTCATTTAGATGATTGTAGAACTTTTATTCATCCTAAGTTGTAGTTCTATCATTGTGTTGTATAAGGAGGTTGTATATATAGCTTAATAGGTCTCTTGTTTATGCTTTTCACAGTAGCATTAATTTTAGAGATCTACCTATGTAAGTGTGAAGTTTAGCCGCTTCAAGGAGATATTGGGGCATAGCTTTGATACACTTATGAATAGATATGGACACAAGGCTTTATCTGTCGGTTTATAATGAGTTTAAGTCATTTATCTTGTGTGTATAGTATCTTCGAGTTTCCATTGTATGTGACACCAATTGTATATGGATACTTGAAATGTGTACTGTACTATATGGAAGTTCAAGTTTTATACACTTTCATTAATGCATGAGATGTATTTGTTTGTAATGATGTATGTGCTAATTATACAATTAGATACTCTAAATGGGGGAGGATTGTTGGATATTTAGAGTATCGGAGTGTTGGTTTTCATGGTTCGTTGCGTTAAGTCACATAGAATAAGGTGTCGTGACTTGAAGTAACGTGTCGATTAGAGTTGACTAATGTACGTAATACATTAGTGAAAGAGCGCTCGCTCGGGCTCCGAGAGTTCGCACGAAATCGGCAGGGAATCGAGGAAAAATGCAAAGTGAAGAACGGGGAGAAGGAGCGCACGCTCCTCCTTGGAGCGCTCGCTCCTTTGAGGAGCGCAAGCTCTCATGTTTCGTTCTTGGTTTTTGCGGTTTCTCGAGTGACGGTTATTGCTATGTTTTGCTTCTATTAAAACGTTGCAAAGGCTCTAATAAGTCATATGAGATATATGTGAATGAAAAGAAACCAGAGAAACTCTCTCAAAGTTCCATAAGCACAAGTTTCCTTCATTGCAACACATTCTTACTCTCTTACTCTCATTTGACGAATTTCATAACGAGCGTGATCTTCGTTGTTCTTCTTTGTATCTCGAAAGTGAATTCCTTGTAACCCGTGCTCAGTGTAGGGTAGGAATATTGCTTTTGGAAAAGTGTCCCAACACGACTAGAAGATTCATTGTTCATCTTGTAATCATCTTTGTCACCCTCATTCTACTTTATAGTTATGTCATCTTTACCCAATTTGTACTTATTGTTCTTTTTTGTGTTAATTTCGCTTTATCATTGCTTGCGAATACATAATTGAGTATGCCACCAATCCTAACAGTTCCAACAGGTTTTAGGATCGATTCTCATTTCTCACCCTAGGCAAGTTGGGATCTCATTTATTCCCCCAACTTGTCAAAGTTTCTCCATACCTTATAGAAAAAAGAGTTTGTCTTCTAAGAGACCGCCTACTTTTAAATTGAAATTAGGCAATGGTAAACACCAATATTAAAAAGAGAATCAGTCCAATAATGACTAGGATAATTTCTTTCGGTGACTAGTGTAATCCATTTAGTTACTGGATTTACTTTTATATTAAAATTAGACCGTCTCTTTTAATAATTTTTGTAGAAAAAAAATCCTACAATATTATAACCCTAAAAGTACCATAACTCTATAAAAAACGGGACCCGGTAGCATTAGCTACGAATAGCAGTGGGTTCACCCAGAACCTGACCCTGTTAGGACTTACCTAGAGCAAAAAAAAAAAAATCGGGTCGGGCCGATCGAGGGAGTAAAAATTCAGCCAAAACCCACCCAAAAATCGAGCGGAATGGAGTTGATCAGCTCTAGACTTACCCCATTTTTAAGGGTTTGGGTCCAAGTTTTTCAGACCAATGGGTCTGGATCGGATTTAGGTCTATACATTGTCGGATTAACTCTGCGATCGGGTGCAATGGTACCGGACTCAGATTTGACCCATTCATAATTTTTTCCAAAATTGCAGAAGTACAATTAATATGCTCACATTCTCTAAAAAATGAAATTAATTATGAAATGCAAGAAGATTAGAAAATAAATAATTTTGATATCATTGTTCGCAATGAAGTATATGATACTTAGGTTCCCATCTTTGATATTATATTTTTTTAATAGTATTGTGTACTAGAATTTTATATCGAAAAAGGTTTAAATAGTGTTTTTTTGAGTTATAATTTTATTACTTCATTATTAACTACTTCCTCTGTTTTTTTTTTTATAGATGGTACATTTTCTTTATATAATAGATGTTACATATCAAAAATGAATCTCCTTTCAGCGTAAAGATCTCAAAATACTATTAAAAAATTGGTGGTCTCCCACCTTTTTCTTTAAAATACCCATATTTTTTTCTTAACAAATGTTTTCTATTCAAAAAGTGGTGGTCCCCTATTTCGTCTTTCTACCTTTCTTGAAAACTCTCTACGCTCTTCATATAACATGTATAAAAAACGGAGGAAGTAAGTATTAATAGTTGTGCTTAGCACTAACATCGCTATATGTAAAAAATAATTGACGACAAAATATATATATTAAAGGATATTGACGATAAATTTTTATTAAGGACCCATTTCAAATCCATTATTATTTTGGACCCGGGACCCGCTAAACCCAACAGGTTTGGGGAACGTCTCCATTTTCTTAGACTAAGTGGGTCCAGGAGGGTTGGGCCTACTTCAAAAAAATTGGGTGTTGTTGATCCACCCCATATATGATTCATGCCATCCCTAGCTAGCATAATTGGTTGTATAATTCGTAGATGTGTTTTTGCATATTCCTTTACATTTCGTCCAACAAGAAGAGCTCCTCTAATTCGATATATTCTTCTTTAAGATATTTTTAAAAAATAGCATTCAAAAAATTTAGCTTTTTTATTTTTTTAAAATCTTAATATGCACGTGCTTATTAGCTAAATTGCCTAAATAGCAATTCTTTTAAGTCTAGAGGAATCTTTTCCATTTTACCGATTTTGATTTTGTTCGATTTTTTTTTTCGAAAAAAAGGGAAGGACAAATGAACCGCAACTTAGACGAAAAGAAATTAAGCAACTTAAACACAAAGAAACAAAGTGACTGACAAAAAAATTGTCCATAACCTCAGAGCAATTAATGGAATATTAAATTCATATGACCCCAAACACGTGAAGTTGGCATGGCAGGTATAATTTAAAAAACAAAGAAAAGGTTTGTAGGACCTCCTTTATGTGGTATCGTCTGTTTTTCTGTTGTTTCCCATTTTCTTCCTTATCTTCTTGCAACAAATAAAAAAGTTGCACTAGAGAAAATAACAAAAAAAGAAACAAAAAAAAAACAAAAAAAATTTAAAGGCTGCCGAACCCGAGATTGTTATCGACAAATGATCAAGTGAGTGACACCCCCCGGCCCCCACCCCCCCAACCGCTCCAAGATCAATTTAAGTGATTTGTCGTGCGTGACAATGTATATACACCACGTGGCACTTCTGTTACTTCACTAGAATCGTCCAATGTGTACATAAGTCATGTCAATTAACAAAAATAAAATTAGCTTGTAACAAGATTTGAACCTGTGAGCTCTTGCTATTGTACATGAATCAATTACCATCTCAACCAACTTTTAATCATGATTTAAGTGTCCAAATTATTATAATTGTACTTCTAAATGTTGAGTTTTCCTTAATATATTTTAATAGAACTGGAAATGGAAAAAACTACATATCAAATTCGATAAACAGGTACCAACCCGGAACAATGTTCTAGCCCAAATACTAGTTAATACTTTAAAAATAAAGGTAGAATAAGAGTATACTAGACTAACATACTTTGTTTCCTAACATGATAACCACTTTCACACCTACTTCTAGTTGAAATTTGAAAATGGCTAAAAACTCCTCATAACTCGTTATTAGGATTTCGTCCCTACAACAGCACACATGACCCATCAATGAAAGTGTAGCTCCTTGTAAACTTTGTGCTCCCAATTCCATGGTTTAGTTCGACAATAGCTCTAATACAACTAAGTGCAAAATCAACAAACCTAAAAAAGAAAAAATTAAAAGGGGATTCGAAAAAAGATGAGCTTCAATGTGAAAGAGTCCACCATGGTGTGCCCGCAGAGGAGACTCCAAGACATAGTGTTTGGCTCTCATGTCTAGACTTGATGATCCCCACGCCCTATTCACATACCGCTAGTTTTTTCATCTACAGTCCACAAGAGGTGAATAATGCATCCAAAAGTTTTGACACGCAAATTTTGAAGGAGTCTTTAAGTAGAGTTTTAGTGCCATTTTATCCATTAGCGGGGAGATTAAAGAAGAATGAGGAAAGTAGTCGATTTGAGATCGATTGTAATGCGGCAGGCGTCTCATTTGAAGAGGTTGAAACAACGCACGTTCTTGCTGATTTTGGTGACTTTAAGCCCACTACTGAACTTCGCAAGTTGGTCTTGCCTGTGTGCGACTACTCGGGCGGTCTCTCGTCGTTCCCCCTACATTTGGTGCGGGTCACTCGCTTCGAGTGCGGGGGTGTGTGCATTGGCTTCGGTAACAATCATCTTGTGGCCGATGGAATTGGATATGCATACTTCACCAACTCATGGGCGAGACTTGCAAGGGGGCTTGATCTCGATGTTCAACCCTTCCATAACCGAGCTCTTTACCTAGCTCCTCGTCAACCACCTCTGGTTGACTTCCAGCATTTGGAGTACGAGGCAGCTCCACCAGCCAAGGGCTCTGCTAATCACGGTGAGTTATCAGCTAACTCTGCACTAGATCGTCTCTCCTTGTCTCTTACTATTACACTTGCTCTTTTCTAATAATCCCTCTGTTTTTTATTCTCACACTTCACTATGGAGAGAAACGAAAAAAATTGCAAAACAAGAAAAAAAAAGAATATTTGGTTTTGGAAAATGTAAAAGAAGCATTAAAATATTGCAGGAGATAAAAAATTAAGGTAGGTTAAGGTTTTGGATGGATTATTAAAATAGGTGGTGAGTTATATGAGATAGAAAAGTGTAAAATGTTTATGTGATTGGTTACTATGTAACAAATAATTAAAAGTCTAACAAGCAATTAGATAAAAACGGCCAAAAAAGAGAAGCGTAACAATTAAGAAAACGGAGGGAATTTGTATCAATTATTCATGTTTGCCAATGCATAATTATTAGAAAAACTGATTCACAATAATATGAGTTATGAGTTATGACTGATATGTGTTGAATGATCAATTCGTAACATATTTTTCTTCTTTTTCCGAGATTTAATATGGATTAATGGGTAATTGAATTTACTTATTTGCTATCAAAGCATGAAAGCATAGCCAAATAGTTCTTCATATAGAATATTTTACTATGGCTAAATCTTTGATGTCATTATAAAATTAGGTGATATATCAAGGGAGTGCCTATTCAAACTTTCTAAACATCAAATTGATACCCTAAAGTTAGAAGCAACATTCTCATCCCAAGCAATACAAAACTATAAGCTCAGTACTTACGAGGTGCTAGCCGGGCATGTGTGGAGGTGCGCATGTAAAGCCCGTGGGCTAATAGGGGAACAATGCGTCAAGCTCCATATACCAACCGATGGACGATCGAGATTACGAGATCCCACCCTACCACAAGGATATTTTGGTAACGTAATTTTTTTTACGGCTTGTACTGCAAAAGCATATGATATCACTACCAAGCCACTGTGGTATGCTGCGAGTAAAGTTCACGAGGCACTAAAAAGGGTGGAAAGAACAGAGTACTTAAGATCAGCAATTGATTATCTAGAAATGCAACCTGATATAACCAATCTTGTGCGTGGGTCTCGTGATGAAAACAGTCCATACTTCTCAATAAACTCTTGGGGTAGGCTTCCCTTTAATTTCATGAAGCAGATTTTGGGTGGGGAAAGCCCAAATTTATAGGTCATGGTGGTATTAGATTACAAGGCCAAGCATTCTTCGTTCCAAGCCCAAGCAGGGATGGCAACTTTACACTTTGCATTAATCTTTCCACTATCCATATGCCTTTGTTTGAAAAATACTTGTATGACTTCAAATGTCTTGCCAGCTTATAGATAGGAAAACGGTACATCTATTATGAAACATTTCAATGATGCAGGTATTGAGTAATAATATGGTATATTTATGATTGTGTGTGACTTCCTCATTCTCAAAGAGTAATTGTCAACCATTAGAAAATAAATGTGGTTTGCGCTTTTTGCGCATTTTTCTAACCATGGATTGAAATTTCTAATAATGTGTAATGTTTTCTAACTCAGTTTAGGCTTTCTTGGTATTTTTCTCATCACATATCTTCAACAACATTTTGTTGGGTAAATCAAGTTTATCACAAATTCTTATATGTGGGTAGGCTTGGCAGGCCTATGTATAAAAACTCATCCTCTTCTTCCTATCTGTTTCTTATGATTTTCTTATTTCTTTCTCATGGTTTTTCATTTTCTTCGTCGCTCGAATACTGATGGCTTTGCCAAAAAATCGAGGGAAATACTCCTTATTTACTGCCCAAATACGCACAGAATTGAGGTGAAATTTGAAGCCTCCGTTCTCCTAGCATACTTCTACTTTTTTCGGAGTTTCTTAAGCCTAAACTGTACTAATCTTCGTTTAGTTTAACGTGTTAAAATTTTATAATGTTTCGTATTGGTTTGTTAAAGTTTTGAATCATGAGTTTGAACTTGGTATGAAATCTCTGAAACTTAACCAGATGTAGTTAAATAATAACACTAACGATCTATTGGAATTGTGTTTTTGCGTCAATATTTAGCTAACTGCTTATAACATATGGATCTAGTTTGTGTCAATATTTCACTGCTTATAACGTTGTAAAAAAAAAATTATTGTATGAGTCGCCTTGTTTAAATCATACAAGTAAACTCGTTTATTCATACAAGTAGTGTTATTTAATCTATGAGTAACCTCGTTTAATTTGATGAGTAACCTCGTATAATCTTATGAATAACCCCATTTATTCGTACTAGTAATCTCATTTAATTATATGATTAACCTCATTTAATCATGCGAGTAACCTAATTGTTTAGAAAAGTAACTGCATTTATTCAAATTGATTAGTTTCTCATTGTATTTTCGCATTCAGTCATACAAGTAATATGATGATTTAAGATCTATGAGTAATCTCGTTTAATATTATGAGTAAACACATTAATTCATACTAGTAACCTTATTTATATATACGAGTAACCTTATTGAATCATACGAATAACCGCCCATTGTTAACGAAAGTAACCGAATTTATTGAAACGAGTAACCCCTTTCATTTATAAGAGTTATTAGTTTCTCATTTTCTCGTTTAATCATACAAATAATGTCATTTAATCTATGAGTAACTTCATTTAATCTTATGCGTAAGGATCTTATGAGTAATCTCATTTATTTATTCGAGTAGCCTCATTTAATCATATGAGAAACTCCAATTGTTCACAAAAGTAAGTGCATCGATTCAAACGAGTAAACCTTTTTCATTCATAAAAATAAACTATTTAGTTTCTCATTTTCTCGTTTAGCCGTAAAAGTAATGTCATTCAATCTATGAGTAACCTCGTTTAATTTTATGAGCAACCTCAAAAAAATTTATGAGTAACCCCATTTATTTATACGAGTAACCTCAATTAATCATACAAGTAACCCCAATTGTTCACAAAAAAACCACATTTATTTAAACGAATAACCCCATTCATTCATAAGAGTTAACTGATTAATTTTTCATTCATGAAAATAAAATGATTAGTACAGTAACACCTTTTATTCAAATGAATAATCTCATTCATCGACAAAAGTAACCTCGTTTATTAATATGAGTAACCTTATTTGTTCATAAGAGTAACCTCATTAATCATACAATTACCCAATTTAATCGTACGAGTTACCCCAATTTTTCACAAAAGTAACACCATTTTTTCATACGCGTAATCTCAGTTGTTCATAAGAGTGAACCGATTAGTGATCCTTTTTGTTATAAAAGTAACCACATTTTTTATAAGAGTAACATCCTTCTACTGTTACAAGTAACCACATACTTTTACAAGTAACTTTATTTGTCCAAAAGTGTAACTCCATTTGTTCATATTTGTGCATATAAGGATCAACTTCAAAAGGTTATATCTCACAGCACACTTAATATTTTTAGAAGATTCAAGATGCTGATGAAAATTTGGATCGATAGCTTTCCAATGCCTAATCAAAAGCTCGATTCCAATTAAAAACGAGTGACATATGATCTTTTGAAAATGAGATAACATACTGATATGCACGCGCGCAGCCACACTTAAATTTATAGGTGTGGCCAATGGTACACAAGATGGATTAGAAGTTTATTGCTTACCAAAATTCGAGTACAATCTAACTCTTCTCTTGAGTTAAAGTTTGATATTAACTTTCGAGAATAATTAGATTAAGTACACATATAATTCAGAAAAATTAGATTATTAAGCTAGCGAGTCAAGTTTTGTTGCATTCTTAAATCGTAAGTATACGTACTTTCTTTATCTTTATTTACTTTTTTTTTTTTTTTTTTTGAAAGGAAAAGAGAGCCAAGATTATATTAAATCTAAAGCCACCAAAGTTTGTAAGCTTTGGGGAAAAGAATTCATACAGATTACCTCAGACTCAACAGCTACATCCCATCTAGCTACAGAATGGGCTGCCGTATTACCTGCTCTCTTAACATGGACACACTCAAAACAAGAAAACGAATCTTTCATCTTTTTGATATCATCAAAGAGGAGAAAAATGGGAGCAGCTCCCTCCTTTTGTTCACAAATACTGCGTACCACCGACAATGCATCACACTCCAAGAGCACCTTCTCAAAACCCAATCTTTGCGCAAGTTCAACCCCAAATCTGGCAGCACCTGCCTCTGCCATCGCCGGATCCCAGTTCGCCGACAGCCGCTTCACTCCCGCTGCTTGCAGAACGCCATTTTCATCCCTAATAACACAGCCAAACCTCACGCCATGCCCTGGCAGTACATGAGCATCCACATTTACCTTAACAAATGATGGAAGAGGTGGGAACCACGAGGACACGAGAGCCCTTGTCGGTACAGCAGCCTGCATACACACCTTCTCTTGGTATTGCACATACTCCTCATTGTGCTTTGCAAAACCAGCGGCGACCCGTATAGCATCCAAATTAGTAGCCCCCTCAAAAACCATTTGATTTCTGCAAAACCATACCGCCCACGCAAGCGACGCGAACCGCGCAAGTTCCACCTTACCCAGCCTCGCAGCAAACCACGAGAACCGTGCCGCAAATGATAACACAGGAGCCTCCATTAGCATACCCCGAAATTCACTATGCATCCATACGTCCAGCGCCATCGTACAATCAAAAAGAGTGTGCATTATCGTCTCTTCGCCACCATGACAGATTGGGCAAATGTTCGAGGTACGTATGTGACGTTTAAAGAGCACATCGAGTACTCCAAGACTACCCTTACACGCCCTCCACAGGAAGTGCTTTAACTTAGGCGACCCAGCCACGCTCCACACCACCTTCCATAACTCTCTCTCCCCTTGCCCATGAAATAACTCCCAAGTGCGCAAGTGACCCATTCTTGCTAACCAGTACCCGGATTTCACAGAATAGATGCCATCTAGAGTTGGCCACCAGTACATAGAATCAGCGCCCCAGTAGGAAGAGAGTGGTATATCGAGCACTCTCTGCCGCTCATCCTCTTGGAAAATCGAGTTAACAGCCTCGATGTTCCAGCAACGCTTCTCCGCATCAATTAAATCAATCACCTTCAACTCTGGATCGCTATCCGGCAAAGGTGTAGGCACGAACTGGACACCATCACCCGAAAGCCACGAGTCCTCCCAGACTTTGATTGAGGCCCCATTCCCCACTCTCCATTTCAATCCCTCAAGGAGAAGAGATTTTGCACCCACAATACTACGCCAGCAATAACTCGGATCAAACCCTCTCAGTGCTTCCAAAAATCCCGAGTTTTTAAAGTAACGTGCTTTATAAATCACATGAAGGGGAGAAAACACATTATCATATAATCGCCAACACTGTTTGGCTAATAATGCTTGATTGAAACATGCCAAATCTCTGAAGCCCATTCCCCCCATAGCCTTAGGGAGACAAAGAGACTCCCATTTATGCCAATGAATTTTCCGGGATGTAGTACTAGAGCCCCACCAAAACTTTGCCAACACAGCATGAATTTCAGCAATGAGTCCCTCTGGTATCTGGAATATACTCATCATATAAGTCGGAATTGCCTGAGCAACAGCTTTGATGAGAACTTCCTTGCCGGGTCGAGAAAGTAACTTCTCCTTCCATCCTTGCATTTTCTTCCAGATTCGTTCTTTAAGGCAAGCAAACACTACCTTCTTCGATCGCCCTATAATGGTAGGTAAGCCTAAATATTTCTCATGCCTATCAACCTCCCGAACCCCCAAAGTTGCCACAATATCATGTCTTCTTTCCATACTAACACATTTGCTAAAAGCCACTTCTGTCTTGTTTAGATTAACTTTCTGTCCAGATGCTCTTTCATACGTTCTGATTATATCAGCCACTTTAGAACATTCCTGCAGACTAGCTCTAGCAAAAACAATACTATCGTCAGCAAAGAAAAGATGAGACACTCGCGGTGCACCCCTACACACCAAGGCACCGTGTATATGACCCTCCTGAGTTGCTTTCGTAATCAATCTTGAGAACGCATCTGCCACTATCAAGAATAAATAAGGTGAGATAGGATCTCCTTGGCGGAGACCCCTAGAGGGAGATAAAGCACCAGAGATACCGCCATTGTATTTAAAAGAGAAAGACACACTGGATATACAGTGTATAATACGTTGTATCCAGTGTTGACTAAACCCCAATCTACACATAACTTTCTCCAGAAAACACCACTCCACTCTATCATACGCCTTACTCATATCCAGTTTAAGGGCCACAGTACCATCTTTCCCCTCTCCCCTCCTTTTCATAGCATGAAAAATTTCGAAAGCAATTAAAGCGTTATCAGTGATGAGTCTCTTCGGAACAAAAGCACTCTGGTTTCCAGAAATAATATGACCCAATATAGGTTTCAACTTATTCGCCAACGTTTTGGAAATAATCTTATACAAGACATTACACAAACTAATTGGCCTAAATTCCGTCATACGTTTCGGATCATTAATTTTCGGAATCAGAACAATGCAAGTGCTATTTACCTCCGCGAGATTTACCTCCCCACGCCACCAACTCTTCACGAAGTGGATCACATCAGTCCCTACTATACTCCAGAATTTCTGAAAAAATAACGCATGCATTCCGTCAGGCCCGGGAGCTTTATTAGGGTGCATCTGAAACAACGCCTCCTTGATCTCTTCACCAGTGGGTTCAGTGTCCAGTTTAATGTTCATCTCCTCTGTCACCAGCGTCTCCAACCCCGCCATTGCTGCATCAAATTCCCGCGGATTTTCCGACGTGAAAAGCTCCGAGAAATAAGCAGCAATAATCGAATCCATCTCCTCCTTTTCGACCCTCCAAACATCATCATTATCCAAGAGTCCCTTGATGCAATTTCGCTTTTTACGTTGAGTAGCTTTGTGGTGGAAATAACTTGTATTGTTATCCCCATCACGCATCTCATTCGCTCGTGCTCTAGCATGCCAGTAACTTTCTTCTAACTTACGAAGCTCCTTTAACTCCTCACTAATATTATAACAAAGCTGCAAAAGATGACCATCAAGCTGACCCCTCTGGACTTTTTGAAGCCTAGTCTCCGCATCTTTTATTTTTCGCCTTACATCCCCAAATGTCACCGACGCCCAAGAAGAAAGGGACGACGCCACCTGCGCGATCCGAGAACTAACCGAGTCACCTGCTCCCATCCGCCACGCCTCCGAGACCACCCTACTACACTCATCACTAGACAACCATAAAGCTTCGAAACGAAAAAGTCTCCCTTGCTGCCGTTTCTCAGGTCTCTCCCCAAACTTAAGAAGAATGGCTCCATGATCCGAGTGACAAATGGGAAAATGTATCACCTCCGAATATGGAAATAAGTTACACCAACCATTATCTGCAATGAATCTATCCAACCGTTCGCGAACCAAAGTTTCCACAGAGTTACCCCGTTGCCACGTGTATATGCTGCCCCTATACCCCAAATCTCTGCATTCACAATCCTCCACAGCTTCCCTAAAAGAATCAATCTGCCTTTCCCTTCGAATAGCTCCGCCCTCCTTTTCATTCATACCCAGAATCTCATTAAAATCCCCGAACATCACCATTGGCAACTCACTACTAGCTCGAAGCGTTCTCATTAAAGCCCACGTCAAATGTTTGTTTGTTACCTCCGGCCACCCATAAATACCCCCCACTTTCCACCTCGGGACATTATCTCCATCCACCACCTCTGCCTCCACATGATGGTGAGAGTACGAGCACACATTTACTCCCATATCACGCCACCAAAGCCCCAAACCACCCGATCTACCATTACTACTAATGCACAAACCCTGACTAAAACCACATCGATTTCTAACTAACTCTAATCGCTGAGCATCAATTTTTGTTTCCATCACAAACACCATCTTTATCTTTATTTACTTGCTACATTTGTTTTTGTACAGTTATCAAGACGTCTTAAATCGTGAATATCTCTTATTTCATTCAAGTAAAAATTATTCAGAAAATTGATATTATAAACATACACATCTAACATCAACACACATTACTATATTTTTACTCATATATAAAATCAAAATATATAGTCGTTTAACATCGATGGTTTATTTTTCCAAAATAGAGATCTAGAAAGTAAATATAGACACAGGGAGTAACAAATATTATACTGCCATGCATATATATAAGCAAGTAGAAATCCTACTACAAGAGTTCAGTTACTCAGCTAAAATATACTTTTTCCTATGTTCTTTTATATTTACCATATTAACTTTTGATATTTTTCACATATTATGCTATGAACATTATCTTCTGTTATTTATACATAAAAAATGGTGATGTTAGATCTTGATAGGATTGTTTTATTACATACCCTTTGTCAGTCAATAAATGACACATTTTCTTTATATGAATATGCTATAATAAGTGACACCAAGTTTGAAATGGTAAAAAAAATCATTTTTATTATAAATATGTCACTATATAAAAGCAAGAGGGGGCAACTACTTTTTTCGGGAACATTCCTTCAAATATCTTCCTTTGTTGTAGTCTCAACTTTCTCTCTATAGGTTCCTTGGTTTTCTCTCACTTTCTCTATGTTTCACTTATTGAGAAATGAAGGAAATATTTCATGATATCTAAGCATAACTAGAGATATCAATACTTATTAAAGTTGTGTGTTGGTAAATGTGTAAATGATTATCGGTACAACTTAAAAAAAACAAGAGCTAGGATGAAAATGAGAAAGTTTGGTGAAAGTTATATTATTAACAAGCCAAAGGTTGACTTTAAATAGTACAGCAAGAGATTAGCCTACGCCTATAGTTTGTTACAAAGATTAGTTTACAGAATAATATCTTCCCATATTATAGGGATATGCTAAGAGATAATAAGGAATACAAGATTACATTATAAGAGATAATATAGGAAGGAATCTGTTAGTTGACTTCGTCAACTCTATCATGGCCCCGCAAGACGGACGGCCGGCGGGAAAGTCCGATCTTGGATAGCAACATATGAAGGCGTGGTCGGGCCAGTGGCTTTGTAAGAGCGTCGGCCAGTTGATCATCTTGAGCGACATGGAGAGATACCACCTTGAACTTTTTCGCGAATGAAATGATAATCGACCCCAAGATGTTTCATGCGAGACTGGAAAACAGGATTAGCGCTGAGACGCGTGGCACCAACATTGTCACAGTAGATAGCAGGAGTTGTAGTGAGAGACACACCAAGCTCATGAAGCAAGTTGGTGAGCGAGACAACCTCGGCGGCAGTTTGAGCGACGGAGCGATATTCAGCTTCGGTGGACGAGCGAGCGACTGAACGTTGCTTTTTGGAGCACCAAGAGATGGGGTTGCGGCCAAGATAAACAATGTACGCCCCTGTGGAGATAAAGTCATCACGGTCGCCAGCCCAATCAGCATCCGAGAAGGCATGAAGGTGGAGTGGTGAGTTAGCATGAAGAGTGAGGCCATGGTCTATCGTGCCTTTGAGATACCTGAGCAACCGTTTGAGAGCCTGCCAATGAGCAGTGGTGGGGCGCTGCATGAACTGAGCAAGGCGATTAGTGGCAAAGGCAATGTCGGGGCGCGTTAGCGCAAGATATTGTAGACCGCCAACAAGGGCCCTGTAGTCCGTGGGACAGTCGAGAGTAGTGCCGGAACCCAAGGTGAGCTGGTGATGTGGTTCCATGGGAGTGGAGACGAGCTTGGCATCCACCATGGAAGCTTTTTCAAGTAAGTCCAGGGTGTACTTTCGTTGGTTGAGAAAGAGGCCGTGAGGGCATGGTTGAACTTCCACACCAAGAAAGTAGGAGAGGGACCCAAGATCTTTGAGCGAGAACCGTTGAGCCAAGTGATAAATGAATGTGGAGACATGAGTGGAGTCCGGACCTGTAACAATAATATCGTCAACATACACAAGGACATAAACTTTGTTAGTGGGGTGAAAAAAGAGGGAAGTGTCGGACACGGCGTTGGTGAAGCCACAAGCAATGAGATAGGTACGAAGCTCAGTATACCACGCCCGGGGGGCTTGTTTGAGACCATAGATAGCTTTGCGAAGATGGCAAACATAGTCAGGATACTGAGGATCCTTAAATCCCGGGGGCTGCGCCATGTAGACATCCTCAGTGAGGGTGCCTTGAAGAAAGGCGTCATTAATGTCCAGTTGACAGAGGGACCAACCGCTAGTGACAGCTAGGCTCAGGAGAAGGCGAACGGTGGATAATTTAATTACCGGGCTGAAGGTTTCGGTGTAATCTAAGCCGGGACGTTGATGAAAGCCTTTGGCGACTAACCGAGCCTTGTATTTGTCAATGGTGCCATCGGGTTTGTACTTGGTTCGGAACACCCATTTACAACCAACAATGTTTTGCGTGGGGGTGCGAGGAACAAGATCCCAAGTTTTGTTATTGAGAAGAGCCGTGTATTGGGTGGTCATGGCAGCATGCCACACAGGTAGGGTGAGAGCAAGTTTGACGGAAGTGGGTTCGGGGGAGGTGAGTTGGGCTGAAAGATTGAGTTTGGTAACGGGCTTGTATATGTGGTGGGAGGCTCGAGTGTTGTAAGGATGAGGAGGGAGGGGAGGAGAGGGAGAAGGAAGGTGGGCGGAAGCGGGAGACGTAGCAGGTGGGGGTGAGGGAGGGAAGGCAGGAGGAGAGGATAGGGGGGAGGGAGGCGTGGGTGGAGGGGACTGGGAAGGGGAAGGCGAGGCAGCAGGGGTGGGTGAGGTGTTTGCGGCAGGAGAGACGAGGGTGGGGAGGGAGATGGAGCACCACTCATCAGGGGTGGGGCGCGAGAGGGGTGGGGAAGACGGGTTAGGGGTGGCGAAGGGATAGATGTGCTCGACAAAACGCACATGGCGTGAAGTATAAACACGATTGGTGGCGGGGTCAAGACACCAATATGCATGTTGAGTGGGCGAGTAACCTAGGAAGACACAAGCAATGGATTTGGGATCGAGTTTGTGGGAGGTGTAAGGACGGAGCCAAGGGTAGCAGAGGCACCCAAAGTTATGAAGGTTGTAGTATTTGGGAGGATGGCCGAAGAGTTGAGAGTAAGGGGAGAAATTGCTAAGAGAGGGGGTGGGCAGACGATTTATTAAATACGCAGCCACTAGAAGAGCATGAGACCAGTAGGTAAGGGGCATGGATGCATGATGAAGTAGGGCGAGGCCAGTTTCAACCACATGACGATGGCGACGTTCAGCATAGCCATTATGTTCAGGAGTGTGGGGAGGGGAAGTGAAGTGAGAGATGCCATTTAGAGAGAGATAGGGAGTGAGTTTTTGAAATTCACCACCATTATCGGAGTAGAGAGTGAGAATGGGACGACTAAAGTGTTTTTCGACAAGAGCACGAAAGCGGTGAAAAACGGCCTCCGTGTCGGATTTGTGTTTAATAGGGTAGAGCCATATGAATTTGGTGTAATGATCAACAAAAATAACATAATATTTGTAGCCATCAAATGAGTAGACAGGAGAAGTCCATAAATCACTGAATAAAACTTCTAAAGGAAAAGATGTGGTGAGAGATGAGTCGCCAAATGGCAATTTGTGACTTTTATTGATAAAGCATGAATTACAATGTGAATCGGGACAAGAAGAAATAGATAAATGAGATAACAAGTGCTTTAAAATAGTAGGGGAAGGGTGACCAAGGCGATGATGAAGATCCGAAGACTTGGAGGTGAGGGCGTGGACTTGAGGAGCAGAGGGGAAGGTAGTCGGCCATTCATAAACGCCGTCCTTAGCTGGTCCTAGGAGTAGTGTTTTCCCCGAGGTGGAATCCTTGACACAAAAAACATGAGATGAGAATTGAATAACAACATTGTTATCTTTGCAAAGCTGAGAAACAGATAGGATGTTTTTATGCATAGCAGGCACACATAATACATTAGAAAGTGAAAATGAATGTAGAGGAGAGGAAAGATGAACTGAACCAATGTGAGAGATGGGTAAACCTGAGCCATCACCGATGACTATTTCATCAGTGCCGTCATAGGGATGATGCAGAGAGAGATTAGCGAGGTCGGCTGTGACGTGGTGAGAAGCACCACTATCGAGAAGCCATGGGGACGAGGAAGAGGAGGGTGAGGGAGAGGGGAGAGCCACGGCAGTGTGGGCTTGGGGAGGAGTATGAGTAGTGCGAGGTGGGCGAGGGGGGGTGCGAATAGTGGGATGAAGGGAGCGGAAGGTGGGACAGTATGTGAGAGTGTGACCCTGGACGTTGCACCATTGGCAACGTCCTTTGAAAGGATTGCGAGGGTTCTGATTGGGCGAGGAGGGGTGTTGGGTGAAGGTGGGGGAAGGGCGAGGGTGAGTTGGATTGGCAGTGGCAGGGAAGGCGGAAGAGAGAGAGGGAGTAGTAGTGGTATTGGCAAGCTCCTGTTGAATCAATTTTTCATGAAGTTCCTCGAAGGATATGGAGGTGTCACGAGCGCGAACAGCATCAATAATAGGTTTAAACCCGGGATTGAGACCATCGAGAATTTGATCGGTAATATCTTCGGGATCAAGAGTGGTGCCGAGGAGGGCAAGTTCATCAACAACACGTTTGATGGCTTGCATATAGGTATCAATATCACGAGTGGCTTGTGTGAGATGTTTAAATTTGTGTTTGAGTTGTTTAATATGCCCGCGAGAGGGGAGGGCATAAGTTTTGGAGAGGATATCCCATGCATCTTTAGAAGTAGATGCACGAGTGATTAGAGGTCCAAGAGAGGGAGAAAGGGTTCCGGCGAGGGCACCGAAGAGGAGTTTGTCTTGACGGATCCATGAGACATGGGCGGGATTAAGAGTAAGCGTACCATCAACAGAGATTTTGGCTGGAGGACAGGGAGTAGATCCATCAATAAACTGATGAAGATCATACCCAATAAGAAGAGCAGACACTTGAGCCTTCCATATAAGATAATTGGAAGAAGTAAGTTTCTGAACAGAGTGCACATTCACCATGACAAGGGGTTTGGTGGGATCTTGAGAGTTTGGAATAAGGGAGGTTTCGGGATTCATGGTGAAAAAAAACTCAAGCTCTAGATACCATGAGAAAGTTTGGTGAAAGTTATATTATTAACAAGCCAAAGGTTGACTTTAAATAGTACAGCAAGAGATTAGCCTACGCCTATAGTTTGTTACAAAGATTAGTTTACAGAATAATATCTTCCCATATTATAGGGATATGCTAAAGAGATAAGTAAGGAATACAAGATTACATTATAAGAGATAATATAGGAAGGAATCTGTTAGTTGACTTCGTCAACTCTATCAGAAAAATCTATGATGATCATTGTTATTCTAATATGAACATGAGGCCAACTATAAGAGGGGGATGAATTGTAGTTGAGGAGAAATTTTCGAATTTAAATTGCGGAATATAAATAACTTAGAACAAAAGAAAAAATGCACACGAGATTTTTACAAGGAAAACTTCCTAAGCCTAATAGGAAGAAAAACCTTGACCCTAAGGGTTTTTGACTCAATACTTCTCTCAATTTAATAGCCCAAAAGACTCTCTTTACAACCTATTACTGGACCCTTCTCTGTTCCTCTAAAAACTTGTTCCCAGTCACTCAATTCCCCTTGAACTGATGACACTCACTTGACTTCACTCGAAGTCTTCTCTTTTCTCTCTTTCTTTTTCTCTCTTGATTAAAAGGATAGTCTCATAATTTTTTCTCACTCAAACACTAAAAATATTACAATGATATGTGATTATAGGAGAAGAAGAAAATACTGAAAAACTTTCTAAGTATTAGATTGTTATGCTAGAAACTTGTGTTTTTCTTCGAACAATTCTTCCTTTATAAATAGCTGCAACAGCTTCACTCCACGTTCTCCCTGTTGTATGCTCGCTAAAACTTAGGGATCATCATAACTAGCTGCACTAATCCCAAGATTTTTGCAATGAGTTTTAACCACCTTCCACTAGCAGTTGTACGCAAACAACCATCGAGTTTGTTGAGAAAATCTCGCACCACTTTCCTTATTTGTTGGCACGGATATTTCAACCTATAGCAAAATAACAACAACAAGATCTAATAACCTTCTAATCTCTTTATCCAAAAGATTCTAAGTTACTATAACTCTATTAAACATATCATATAATAAAAATTCAAAGTGTATAAAAATATATCTTGATTAGATTAAAATAATTAATCTTTCTTCACAAGATATAAAAATTAACATGGTAATATTTTTGGAATTTTATATTTTTCAACTTAAAATTATACAAGTCCTAATTATTTGACATCATTAAAACATGTAATACGAACAGTCATAATATATATGACCGTTTGAAATCTCCATCATAATACAAAATTTTAAAAATACAGATCCAAAATCATTATATAAAGCATTAGATTTTCATAGTCATATGTATTATGATCACCATAGAGATGTTGGTAAAATTGTATAGGATATGAGGAATCAAGTGGGTAATTTACGAATTCTATTTTACACCTGGTGTACATCAAACATGGTACATATTTTCTCAAACCTTGGGGGTGGTGGGGAATCAATCTAAGGGAAAGGAGGATAATCCTAATAAGAAAAAGGGGTAAAGGGTTTGAAAAAACACACTAACCAAACACTCACAAAAGGAAACAAGGAACTCAGTTCCCTTTCCCTTTCTTAAAACCCTCCAACCAAACGCCCCCTAAACTAATTATATTTTCTCATTTGAGAAGTAATAATTTAGTAGGAATTTTTGCTATGGAATAACGTTAAGACATCTCATGACAGTTTAAGTTTGTTATAGTACTACTATCTATTTGCACGTATACGGATATTGTGGTAAGAGGAGAGCGAAGTGTTGTGTAGGTAAGCTGGTAAGGTAAGAAAAAGTGGAGGAGACTGATATGATTATATGAGTAAAGTAAGAAATAATAGATACTAAAAGTGACATATTTTTCATGAAAAAAGGGAGAGTTGAGGTGAAGTAGAATAGCTGGAGTAAACTAATAATAAATATTGTTAAAATCGATGAGAGAGAAAGTATTATCAATTTAGAGAGATGATACACATACACCAAGTGTATGTTTTTTTTTTTTTTAAGGTAAGATGAAGTTCCTTGCAAGGAAGGAGGAAAATTGGGGATCCCCATCTGCAAGGGATGCTAAGACTCGATCCCTTGACCTCTAGAATTGGAGGTGATGCCAATACCACTAGGCTATCACCTGCTGCTCTACACCAGGTGTATGTGGATCACACATGCATTGGATGTATGTGTTATTATTAAAATGTATATCTTTTGTATGTGTTACTATTAAAACGTATATTATTTCTAAAGAAAAAAAAAAGTACAAACTCACAATCTTTTGAACTTGTTTTGTTATTCAACGATATTTGAATTTACATAATACATAGATGATTGAAAGACTATATTTGGAATTGAATTTTATTACATGGTAGGGATGAAAATATAACAATATTTTTCTACAAACAAACTAAATAATTGAAAACGACAAGAAAATTTAGTAGAAATCAATAGAAAAATAGTGAAGATGAAAAAGATTAAGCTAATATATGAATAATCTGAAGAAAAAATTACAATTGTTTTTTTTTAGTTTTAAAGAAAGGATTCATACAAATCTAAACAAAGAAGATTTCATAAAATAAATTTTTTATGAAGATAAAGAACAAATCATTAAAAATTATCTGTCGAAACATTGTAAGTTTGTAATATTTTTAGTAATAATATACATTTTAGTAGTAACACATACATCCAGTGTATGTATGTCCCTCATACACCCAATATATGTATAGCCTTTGCGACCAATTTAAAAGAATATATCAAAACTGAAAGTATAACCACTTGAAAAGAACATAGGAGTATAATTGATCATTGTTTTGTTTCTTTTATAGTTCTTATTGTTGTAGAGTTAAGGTAGAGTTGATCAACTTGAGCACCTGAAAAAAGATTGAGCTTTTGGCAGAATTTTTGGGCCCGATTACCGAATCTGTTCCAAAATGTCTCAAATTTTCATAAACTTCTTCAGGCTTTCGTCGGCATAATTCCATGCCAGAATGTAACTTTTAGTCTAACTTATCCTTGTGTCCAAAAAGGCCGACTAGCCCAGCTTGAACTAGCTCATCCGGATTTTCTCAAGTTTGGGCACAAATTTTGGGTTGAAAGTTAGGCCCAACCCAATTGAGCATTTGAATTAACCCCTGGGCCTGATGTGGAATACTTTTGGGGGCAAGAGTGCGGCAAATTTATTTGTTCTATCCGAAATTGAAAATCTTGCATCTCCTCTAGTCTGGCTATTTCAACTCAATCAATGGACCCTATTGATAAAAAATGATAATAAACAGAGTGCAAGCAACAATTTACGAGGAGAAAAAGACAAAAATGTAATTTAATAAAAAAAAAGGCTAAGCGTTTAAATGAAAAAACCAAAAAGCTTGTTTGATAAACAGAGAATTTGGTTTAAATTAGAAGTTTTATCCAATTTAAAAATTGACTAGTCAAATATGCTAATATAGGTATTTTTTTTAATGGGAATGAGGAAATTATCATGAATAAAACGATATACGACATCTACAACCATAATAACCCTTACATAAAAGATAATGTAAAATATAAATCTGAAAGTTGGCATCCGCGCTACTAAAGTAGACGCTTTGGGACCGCTGTCGTGATATGGTAACATTGTAAAGTCTAATTTTCAATGACTCAACATCGTTAAAGCCTGATGTAATAGTAACTTGAAATCTGGCTTTCATCTCGATATTATTGATTTTCAACCAGAGAGTATGATTTCTCATATCTGCAAAACGATGTTTCACCAGTTCCACAAATCTGCAAGACGAAACTTCCAAATCTATATCCTTGGATCCATACACAAAAAAAGGACTAATTGTCCCACCACGAACAAGGTGACTATAAATTTCATGAGGGAACAAAAGCCATCACACAGATAGGACTTATTGAAACCATAAACCTAGAAAAATAAAAAAAAAAACAAAGAAGGAAAAAAGAAAAGGAAGGGGAAGAGGGCTCGACGCCACCAGCGAGGCAACATCTGCCGAGCCCCCCATCACTGGGGTTTTTTGTGGAGATGGGCTCCTTTGAAGAAAGGGTTTGCGAGAGAGAGAAAAGAAGGAAAAGCGGCTAGATCGCTAATATTGGTGTTTGATAAATAGAGAATTAGAAGACTTTTTGGATCAAACCTCTAATTCTTGAAAAGCTAACTAGATAGATGAGCTTTTCAATGAGAGAGAATTGGAAATATATATTGAGGTGAAATGAAACTTAAACTAAATCTCAAACTTTTTTTTAAAATGGTAAGGAGAATTCCCTTACAAGAAAGATTTCTTCTTGCAAGAATTGAGAATCGAACTCCTAACATGGATGAAAGGAAGGCCTTTTAACCAGTAGACCAAGCTTGATCCTCAAACTCAATCTCACTTAGTTATTAGCTAATTGCCAATCACTCTTATACAACACGCTAATATCATAAGTTAGTCAAATTCGCTATTACAATTAACTAAACTTGCTAACACAATCTAGTCAACAGATAACCGATATTCGCTAATTACTAAACAACGCAAAAACTTTATAATACTAAAATTATTAATCACTATCAATCGTAGTACATGGCATCCCCTAAATGATTCACTTGTCATTCTCATATTTTCCACCTTCCAAATTTTTTTAATTAAAGTTTGGCAGTGGTTTCCCCTCTCATTCTCTTCCACACATACTCATCACTACTTGTCAATTTCGTTACACTCTAAAATTCTTTTTACTTCCTGAAATCTCTATACTTTCCACTGCATAACTCATGATAACACCTCATGTGGTTCACAACACTTCATCTTCCCTTGCCCTAATCAAAACCCCATTAAGTTTTAACTAATCATAATCATTATTAATAAATAATCATGCAACTCAATAAACCCTTCCTTTTCTCTCCACTACCCAAACCAAAAACATGTCATCAACCACTATGATCAACTCTCAAACACCAACACCAACCACAAGCACAAGTACACCACCCCATCAAAACAACACCAACGACGACGACGACGACAACGACGATGATTTTCGAGACATCCACGCTTTAACACCACCACAACCGTCGCCTCTCCCTGCGCCTCCTAGTCGACAACGCGTGTTTGATGCTAGTAGTCGTCGATCATCCAACCTTTCGGTGGGAAGCGACATCACCAACTCGAGTGAGAATTTTACAACTATGAGTCGGGAGTTCAACGCTCTTGTCGTAGCAGGTTCTTCTATCACTCACACTGATTACCATAACGGTAATCAAGTTGGTGGGAATGGGTATAACGGGAATGGGAATGATTGGAACAATAATAACAATAATAATATAAACTTGGATAGAATTGGAGAGGATGAAGGGGATATAGAGGAGACTAATCCTTTGGCTATAGTAGCTGATATTAATCCTTTGCCTTCCCCTGGAGAGGATGGGAATGGGAATGGGAATGGAAATGGAAACAATTCGTCATTGAGTTATTTGATGGGATCAAATAGTACTATTAACAATAATAATAGTTACAGTAATAGTAATAGTAATAGTAATAATAATAATACTGGCGGTGGGGAGATCGCCGTACATAGAGTAAAAAAAGAAGAGGTGGAGACTAAGATCGCGTCGTGGCAAACGGCTAAGATTGCCAAGATTAATAATCGGTTTAAGAGGGAAGATGCGGTTATAAGCGGGTGGGAGAATGAACAGGTTCTCAAGGCAACTTCTTGGATGAAGAAAGTTGAGGTATGTTAATTTCTTTTCTCAATTTTTTGGATCTTAAAATGATACAAAGAATAGGTCTATGCTATGAAATTTATGTATGTTTTTTTTTTGTTGGGTATCATAATATGAATTAATTTTGTGTATGATTGAATGATCCTTCACTAAATGAGTAAATTCAAATGTATAGTTGGACGTAAAGTGTGACTAGTCATAGCATCATGATGATTTGTAAAGTTGATTAGTTAAACACGGATAACTGATGTCTGATGATGATCCTAGACAGCTAGACGTGTGGATCAACATGTGGATTAACAAAAGTTACTTTAATTCTAATAGAAACATATCTTATCTATCAAAACTTTCTTCCAAAAAAGTGCAAATTAGTACGTACAATTCTTGCTTCTTTTCCTCCTGATTAGGTTATTGAAAAAATAAATGAAATTTTAACCCAAAATTCTTAGAACTTGACAAATTAGCTAAAAAGGTTGGTTTAACTTAACAAAAAAAATGCTCCATATAGACTCAAAATTAGCTGGCTTACCAATAATCAATGGGTTCAGACTGATTGAATTTTGATAGGTCTTGTTGATTGTTTGTTGATCAAATTAGGAAGCTAAGCGAGGTGTAATAGGCAGAAAATTACTTATTTATCACTGATCAAACCTACTTTAGGAAGCGAGGTGTGATAAGCAGAAAATTACTATATATTCATCCATTTTTATTTAGTTCTTTGAGGCATTGATATTTAAATAACATATAATTATTTATTTATGAGATTTATTACAATACCATACACGAGAGGGTGTATGTTACACTTAAGGTTACTTTTTGTTTATTACTTATTTGGAGCTATGAGCAATGAAAAATGAACAAATAAATAGCTTTAAATGTGCCTGATTGTATAAAGTAAATGCCAGATATAGTTATAAGAATTTAGAAAAAGAGTATATGTCTCAACTCTCAAGTATGTTTATGGGAAATGTAACATATATGGGAATATCCGGTTAGATTTTCACTATGTTACATATGTAAATGTAATATCTATACTAATATATTAAAAGGCGTGCGCAAACAAAAAACGGTGTCACGTGGCGCTCTCCTTAAAGGAGTTTTACTCCATATAATCCACAATAATATAAAAAAGATTAGAAATTGCATAATATAAGATTTGATCTCAAGACCTCAATAACATATACTTAAGTCTTAACCACTAGACCAAATAACATTTAGTGTTATCATCTTAAATTATAATATTAATAAATAAATTTTTTTCTTACCGGGGCGTAGCCCGGGCATAATAACTAGTTATCCCTTGATTAGTTGGTCTTGTTACTCTTATACCATATGTGAAGTCTACCATATATACTATTCTTTCAAAAAAAAGTCTATTATATACTAAAATAGAAGCACCAAAATTTTTGTACCTCCTAAAGTTCCCTTCTAATTCATACGTTAGTTTTCCTTCTAAATTAAAGTTTCTCTTAATTATATCAAATATCAATAAATGCTTGTATTAAAAATATAACTAAGGATCTTATTAGACATTGACTAAAATAATACAAAAATAAAAACTAAGAATTTTTTTTTCATAATTTAATTTTAAAACTGCGCATTAGTGCTCAGGGATTACTAGTGTTGTTATGGGTAATGGACCCTACCCGGATCCGTGGATCTAGATCCATTTTTGACGGATCTGGATCCTCAAAATTTGGACCTTATGGATCTGGGTAGGATCTGGATCCTCCTTGAAAACAACGGATCTAGATCGGGTCCTAAATTATTACCCAGATCCAGATCCGTTTACCCATTTTTATAATATTATTATAATTTAATATTATATTTAGTAATATTATAAATTAGTTATTACATGTAAAACGAATTTTCACTTGATTTTTCGGATTATTATTCTAATTATTGTGTGATTTAGAGGATAATTAAGTTCGAAAATTGGGTTAATAACTAATCTACAATTTGATAATTGAATAGTTGTAAGTAGCTGCAATTGTTATTTTCAAAATTTTAATGTATTTTTTGGTTGATATTAGATGTCTTTATTATTTAAAATCTTTAATTATTGTGAAAATTGGTTAGTTTGAAGACAATAGGCAAAGATCCGTTTAGGACCCGGATCCATAGGATCCATACGGATCTGGATCTGGATTCTCATTCTTATTACCCAGTGGATCCGGGTAGGATATGGATCCTTTCCTAAAAAAACAGATCTAGATCTGGATCCGTTTTTTTAGGACCCTGTCCAGATCCTACCCATTGTCATCTCTAGTTGTTATATCAAGGAACACTTGTTTTCGTCATCACCGTGTTCTGAGGTTTGAGAAGAAGGTTATCAAAATTAGATATGGATTTAATCGGCTTCGTGTTTTGGTTGGCATAAATAAGTCAAAAAAATTTGCGATCCGAACTCAACTTGTTTATATAACGGTTTGAGATGTTTACATGACCTACTAATAAGCCTAAATCTTTTATCTCACGTTTTTGTACTATTAGATTGTTCAAACAAACTTTTTATTTTTGAAAAATAAACAAGGCAAAGAATAATTAATATCACCAATCAACATCAATGAGATTGAGTGGCACAAATAATGATGCAAGCAAGTGGGAGAAGATATATTTTTCCATTTAAGTAGACAATTTTTTTTTAAGAGAGTGAGGGATAGTCCAACTGGTTAGAGTTTCTTTCCCTGTTCCATGAAATATTGGGATCGATTCTCATCACTTATTCTTATGGCTCTCTAAATGACAAAAACAAAAACTTAAGCTCAAACTTCAAACGACATAGCTAGTAGTTAACAGCGAACGTAACCCCAAATCAATCATCAAAATGCCAATCAAAATAACAAAAAATTTGAATTGAGTATAGTCCTCGTAATTTGCATTTTTTTTGAAAGGATTTGCAATTTATTTGCTATATTCAGAATCAACCTTAAGTCAACATATATAATCCAATAGATTAAAATTCTCAAATAACCCGCTAAATTTTGATGGTTCAAGTTAGGTTGGTAGATTGGATTAACTTTTACTCAGTTTTAGGATTTTCTAATTATAACTAGTTGGGGGTCCATACTTACCAAAAAACAAAGAAAATTATGCGAAATGTACGTTATTGAAGTTTTCATTATTTCCTATGAAAATCAAGGACGCAAAATTTTAATTGGTTTAAACTTTGAAAGTAGGAGCATGACATTCTTGTCATAACTCTACAAAAACAAAAAAAAGTATCTTATGTGTTTTATACGCGTTAATGACATATATATGCCGAATTTAATAAATAAGTCCTTTAGTTAGTTTAACAAGTTTTTATCAATCATACTTGTAGAGTTGTAGTTGATGCTGGGGTCAGATTGCCTCGAAAATTAGGTCTAGAAAAGAAAAGAAAAGAAGAGCTACGGTCAGCAATCCACAATGATTCCATAGAAGGTGGTTGATGGGCCTATTTATTCTGGGCCCACTAAATCGACAAATTTATGTCAAAAAATATTACTTATTATCATCAATCAGGACCCCATAAGATGATAGGTGGATGGGAAGGAGTCGTGGCACTTCTTTGTGGCAAGAGACATCGACATTAAGACCTCATTTTTGGCCCAATTCAACCAAAATAACTTTTCTTTTTAGTATCGGTTAATTGTTTTAAAATTTGTAGTAACTATTGGTTATTAAGTGTAAGAAATTACTTGTCAAGCTAGATTATAAAACAAACAATATTAGTTAAATATTTACCTCATAAAAGTGACCTCTACCGACGAAGGCATTGTTCTATTATCTTTTCAAAAGCACCACCTCAATCTATGGAAGTTTTTGTAGACGTAGTTAGAGGTGCTTATCGAACGAGTCGAATCCGAATAGCACCGGATTCGGCTCGAACTCGTTTAACTTTTTATGGGCTTAGCTTGACTCGTTAGTTCGACGAGCTTGGGGGATCGGAGTCGAGCTCGGCTCGAGCTCGTGATTAGTTTTTGTTGCTCGAGCTCGACTTGTGAGCTCGATTAGGCTCGAGCTCGTTTTCAGGCTCCAGCTCGGGTTTGATTATAGATTCGAACTCGTTTAGGAAATTTATTTTGCGAAATATCTGTATTGGTGGACCGTATCGGAATTATCGGTGGACCGCAGGAAATCCAGAATTGGGAATTTTGGTGGACCAAGGATCAGATCGGAACCTTCGGTCGGGTCGGGTCGGGTCCAGATTTTGGACCGACCCTGGCTCTGCACAACCCTATTCACACTAACTTAGTCGTCCCTTTTCTTCGCCTTTCTTTGTTTCCCTTTAAATCTCGAACTAGAGGAGACAATTCTAAAAAATAATCTGATGATCTTACCGAATGGATTAAACTAGATACTAAATAGATTTTAAAATGTGATTTAATTGGATTAAGTTGTTCACTAAATAAATTAAGCTAGTCCTCTCTATATTTGTAAAGGTTGTCCATTCTTTTCTTAATATTGGACTCGTATCGCTGTTAAATTTTAAATTAAAAGTAGGCAGTTTCTTACGATATCAAAATCACGCTAATAACTAAAGACAACACTTAAACAAGCCCAAAACATGAGACTAATACCTTATATTTAATAAACCCAATAAAAATAAATTCTAATTTGCTTAATAATTCCTTGGGTTGTAGACTTGCATTTTTGTAACATTATAGCATATGATATGCATAATCATGCCTTATCACATGCCAACTCCAACTTAAAACTATACAATAATATGTCTAGATGTCATTTAACTTAGTTGGTAAAGTCTTGTGAGGATGATATCCACAACTTGACATCAAATCTTAATATATATTATTGCATTTAGTCGTTCTCAAATACCAATATAATAACCCATATAGGCATAAGTTCATTTTTGGCAAAATTGAGCAACTAAGCGCAATAATGTAGATGGGATTCAATCCCAAAACTTGAATACTACCTCTCATAAAATTTTACCAATTAAACTAGATGGCATCTACTGGGTATAACATTATTATTTCATGTAACTAGATGTTGAACTATATTCCAAGTTCAAGGCTACATTCCATGGCCTAATATATATGTGAAAGTATTAGGTCAGACCGTCTGACCCAAACATTTGGTCAGACGGGCTGGCCCAAGTTCATTACAGAACTAGCAGATGTAGTACACATCAAAATCTCCTGCTGGCACTGCCAATATTTATAAATTTTGATGTGCTTGAGCCTCGAACTAGCAGAAGATTTTGATTGTATTAAATCAACCAACATTGTTGTATAGTCACTTACCCCCTATTTTGCTTGCTATATCTCTCTCTGCCTCTTCCTCTTTTTTCTCTCTCTTTCCAACTTTAATCATCTTCTTCTCGTGTATTTCCATGGATGCTGAAATAGAAAAATCGAAGGAGTGCTTCAATTCTCCAAGACATTATCAGCTTAATTGTTTGCAAGGACTGGTATGCTATAGTCACTTACCCCCTCTTGTTAGGGAACACCTTCTTCACTCCTTGTCGTCTTCATCGTTGTCTCCTGGTTTCCATTTCCTTATTCAAGACGGAAGCCTGCTCGATGCTAAGCTAAAGCAGGTTAATATTGTGTTGGTCACTTATCCCCTCTTTGTTAGAACTAAAAGTCATGACATTGTGAATTAAAGTTACAAAGAAGGCAACATATGCTATGGGTTAATACTTCAAGTAAAGGTTAGTTTCATTTAGACTTAAGTTACCTTCATTTAGACCTATAGTTACTTTCAGTTAGACCTAAGTTGTTGTCAGTTAGACCTAAGTTACTTTCAGTTAGACCTAAGTTACTTTCAGTTAGACCTAAGTTACTTTCAGTTGGACTTTCTTTTCTTTCAGTTGGACTTTCTTTTCTTTCAGTTGAACCAACTGAAAGAAATAATGGGCCAACTGAAAGAAATAATGGACTAACTGAAACAAAATGAAGACTACCTAAAGAAAAATGTAGACTACCTGAAAAAGAATAAAGACCAACTGAAATCCAAGTAAGTCTAACTGAAGCACAAAAACCCACTGAAAAACAAAGAAGACTAACTGAAAACAAAATGAAGACTACCTGAAAAAAAATTGGAACCACCTGAAAAAAAATGAAGACTACCTGAAAAAAAATTGGAACCACCTGAAAGTCGTCCAACCAAGATTATGGTCGGACGAGTCCGACACAATACGTTCTCAATATATATTACTCCCTTCCACTGAGCTAGTGAGCTACCACAAGTTTTAGTTAGAGTGTGATTGTGCGACAAGTGCACCTTGTTTACCTGTTGAATTGGTCAACTTTGAAATCAGAACAATATAGGAAACAATATCTCTAAATTTTGGATTGTCCATAGATAGATTAACATCAATATAAAAAAACATTTTAAACTTGGAATTTATAGCATAAATATTATTTCCAAATGTTTTTTGGTTAAAGTAGTCTTATTATACGTGGAAGTATAATATTTTCCAATTTAATTTTCCTAATATTTGAAATGACGTTTATGTAGAGAAAATTGGAGGAGAAACGAGCAAAAGCAACGGAAAAGATGCAAAATGATATAGCAAAAGCACATAGGAAAGCAGAGGATAGGAGAGCATCAGCAGAAGGTAAGAGAGGAGTCAAGGTAGCCAGAGTTCTTGAAGTTGCCAATTTAATGAGAGCTGTTGGAAGACCTCCTGCTAAACGCTCCTTCTTTTGAGCTCCTATAAATTTACAAAATAAACACATTTTATTTTGCATGGAGTAATTTGATATAGTATGACAAATTGACAATATATATATAGTACTACTAAGTAGTAAGTACTATCAAATATTATCAAAATCAACTAAATATTAAATGCTCCATAGTTTAGTTAAGGGTTCCTCTGTCTTTTGGATACGGAGTTTCCTCGTTTTCTATGGTGGTGTAGGTAGTGTGGTGTGTATTAAGAGAGAAATCAAATTAGTTATGTTATAATCATTAGTCACATGTGTGGAGATTTGAGTTTGGATTCTAAAGGTTCATTGAGTGATTGAGTCATTGTACAGTTTGTTGATTGTGCGTTACAAAGAAAATGATGTATGAAATATATGATGCATATTTTTGCAAAATTGAGATTTGAGACATGCCTTGATCTCTCCTATTATACTTTATACTCTCAAAATGAAGAATTCATTACTTCCGCCATGCATTTTTTTTAGGATCTTCTTACTTTTTTTTTTTTTTTTTTTTTTTATTGTACAAGTGGAGAGAATAATTGTGTTAACATGATTAGGCTAACCCTGACATTCTATATATATATATATATATATATATATATATATATATATATATATATATATATATATAGTGTTTATAATACAGACCTATGACTAGTAAAAGACCATTATATCCTTTACATATAATGTTACTCTAATACACCCCTCAATCTTTACGGGGTGAAACAACGGATAGATTGGTACGAGTTTAGTAAATAAGTCACTAAACAGGCCCTTAGTAAAAATATCAGCAATCTGAGATTGTGTGGGAACATGTCGAACAATAAGATCTCCTTTGACAACCATTTCGCGAACAAAATGATAATCGACATTAATGTGTTTGCTTCGATCATGATGAACTGGATTGGCAGTGAGATAAGTAGCAGAGACATTATCACAATAGACGATCACATGATGTCGAAGAAAATGCATGGCCAATGGCAGCAAGAAGTTGTTTGAGCCAAATGGTTTTTGCAGCTGTGTAGGCAACGGCCCTGTATTCAGCTTCAGTGGAGGATTTGGAAACAGTATCTTGCTTTTTTGAATGCTAGGAAATAAGATTCTTCCCAAGAAAAACAGCATAGCCAGTAGTAGAACGTCGCTGTCAGGTTATCCTGCCCAATCTGCATCAGAGTAGGCAATAACAACAGTAGGAGAACTGCTGCTATATAAGTAGAGACCGAAATCCAATGTGCCCTGCAGATATCTGAAAATTCTTTCACAACATGAAGGTGAGTAGTAAGAGGAGCATGCATAAACTGAGACATCATATTAACAGCATAAGCAATATCTAGACAAGTCATAGTTAAGTACTGCAATGCACCAACCATACTCAATAATCTGTGGGATCAGCAAGAAGTTCTCCATCAATTAGAGATAATGTTACTCCAGAGACAACAACAGTGGTAACTGGTTTAACAGTAGGAAGATGGAATTTACAAGTACCATTACCAACTACAATAGAACTAGAAACAGTGTAAGGAGTTTTAGCAGAAAACTTACCATCCAAAGGAGTCATATGAGATGCAGCTCCCGAATCCGAGTACCAGACTGAATCATTAGCTTCACTACTAACAGACAGTGCAGCTAAGGCTCGAGTGACACTTTCAGATGAAGAGGGAACAAAAGTGGAATTGAATCTTTGAGGACAGTAAACAACTTGATGACCTAGAAACCAACATAAACCACAAGTATCGGAAGTAGGGGTAGAGTTTACATTGCTACTTGATGAATTAATCCCTGCTGAAGACAAATCATTAGTAATAGAGCCTAGGCAAGGCATACTATAGGATGACAAGTTAGAATATTTACTCATACCATTGGAGCGTCCCCGATTAACATTGTTGTTGTTGTTTTCAGAGCCACGGGAATTATTGTTACCCCCCATTGCCACCACCATTACCACGATTATTCTGATTACGATTATTGTTACCCCCACGATTTCTGTTGTTTCTTCCCCTATTCCTCCCTCCTGAATTAGACTTGGAGGAGGAACTAGAAGACTGCTGAACAGCGAGTAATGCATGATGAGAAGAGGAATCAGATCCATCCTTAGGTTGCAAATCATCAAAACTAAGAGGGAACGGATAATGCAGCAAAGTAATAACAATTTGGTCATACTTAGAATCACGATCCAGACCAAAAAGAGTGTACTGCACTAAATCCTGATTCGACACAGGACACTGAATGACAGCAAGAGAATCAGCAATCACCTTGATCTCACGTAAATAACCATCCATAGACTGGGAACCAGTCTTATTTATTACGAGACAAATGTCCCTTTAATTCCATAGAATGAGCCATACTTGCATGCATAAATCTAGATTGTAACATATTCCAAATATCCACAGAGGTGTGCAAATCATGAACATCAACAAAAACATCGTGAGACAAAGTAGCAAAAATCCATGATTTTACTTGTTGATCAATACGAAGATATTCATAAAAGTGCACATTATGAGCAGAATTACTAGATTCATCAATCACAGTAGCAGGAGGAATAAAGCAGTACCATCAACAAGACCAAGTAATTGATGAGAAAGCAGCAGGCAAGTAATTTGCGTTTTCCATAGGAGATAATCCTCGGGAGAGGAAAGAGTAATAGTTACCTAGTTTGTGAGATTAGGAGCAGACAACTGGGGGAGACTGAACATCGGGGAGGGGACGGAAGAGCCGACCGACGTCGAGGAAGTCGACGCAAATTGAAGTGTCAGGTGTGTGAACCCAGTCAGAATTCATGGAGTAGAACGCTGTTGTGGGTTGTTGTAATCCCCCACATTTTTAAAGGATTTTCATAAATATATTAAAGTATTTATGTAGTTATATTTAAATCCAAATGAGTTTGGAAAATGATTTGACTTTTAAAAAGGGTTGACTATTTTAAAAGTCAACTAAAAATATTTTCATAGCTTAATAAAATTGAAAATGTTTTAATTAAGCATGTCTTAATAAATCTTTAAGTATTAAAAGTATTTATTGAAAAAGAAGTTTAATGGAATCGAAACTCTTAAAACGATAAAAAGGAAAAGAGTCCTATTGATGATTAAAGTCCTAAGATGATCATCTTATTAGTCATCAAATCTTTTTAAATCTTATCTCTTTTCCTAAACCTAAAAGGATTAGCCTTTATGTAAATATCCTAAAACCCAATTATTTTATCCCACCCAATTATTTTATATATATCACGCCATTCATATTTTTCCTCCTCCTCTCACTCGACATTTTTCTCTCTCCTCTTCCTTTGTGCCGTGAGTTCCATATTCCTCTCAAAAATCGTTTCTTCTTCGCTAAGTAACGTTTCTTGTTGAACAAGAAACGTCACAAATATTTTCTTGAAGCCAAGACTTGCTGCCGCCACCCTTGCTGCTGCACAGCTGCCGGCGCCTCTTCCTCCTCTGTTTGGTTGTTTTCTTTTCTTCTTCTCTAAGATTCCATTAAAGTATTAATTTTTACATTATTTTATGTTATTAGCATGTTTATGATTTAAATTATGATTTTATATGAAGAATATATTTTCGGTTTTCATATGTATAAAAAAATAATTTCAGATTTATTATTTTCAGTTTTATTATGAAAGATATGGTTTTTAGGGTTTTAAATCACTAGAAACTATATTTTAAAGTATGAATATGAGTTTTGATTGAAATATGATTTTTATATGCATTAAATATATTTTCAGAAGGTTTATAAATTTTTATAAATGCTGGAATTTCAGAAAGTTGTATTTTAAAGGTTTTTAATGATTTTTAATCACTAGAATAGTCGTACTATACTAGGGATTAAAAATAACGAAGGTTTAATACATAAAAACGATTTTAAAGACGTTTAAAGTTGCTGTAAATTTTTAGTTCAAGTATTTACTTGGTTATTTTATTGTTCTAGGCGGAGAATTCATAGTAGGGGACTTTTAGTTCGAAAAAGTGGCCTACCGTTTCGTTTACACAAGGTACGTACATAGTCTACGTGCTATATGGTTTAGAAACATGCCTTAGGGATGTTTTTATTTATTAGTATCATGTATAGGACCTTGTTGTTCATATATATGATTTACTGAAATTGCTTTACATGTTACTTGCCTGTGTGCTACATGTAAACTAAGAATATGTATGAGTATGACTGTTTGTATGGAAGTTTGATGCAAGCAGATAAGTTCAGTTTTTGGTATTAATTCGTGAGTGAATTAATGTAAGTAAGTTGGAATCATGTGTTACATAGATTCTTGGAGATTATTATTTATCTTATAAGAACCGTGGATCTTATTTGGTAAGTATGATTATACCTATATAAAGGTACGGATTTCTGTTGGCTAGGTTCAACAAAGGATAAAAAGAAATAAAAGGAGTCTTGATTGATAAGTTGTGAACACTTGTTAATCCAAAGATAAAAAGAACGTTGTTATGATTATGTGATTATTGAATTGTGTGTTATTTGGTTGTTGTGGTGTCAACACAAGTAATAAATATATTTAACGTAAAGTGAAACGAGAATAAGTTATAGACTTTAGACTGGTGCACGTCTAGAGTTGGACACTAAGGGTTGGGATACATAGTCCGCCGTGATATGTATTTTCAGGTTGGATTGATCACCATTCCTCTTTAGTTCAAAGGTTCCTCGATATCGCAGGTCATTCTGGTTTCGGAGTCATGACCGTATTTCCTATTTTTGTTGGTCAACTCGTCCAATAACTATTCCATTAAAGTAATAAAAGTTGGGTCAAGTGTAGTTCAGTAAAAGTTGTCTGTAGAGTATTATTTACTTATGTTATTATTTATTCCTGCAAGTTATGTTTGTAGTATCATGCTTAGGATTATTTATGTCTGATATGTAGTACTCAGCTTTGCTGATTACGTGCTTGTTTGTGTGTGTGATCATGGCTTTGCCTATTGATCCTGTGATGATCCTTCTGGTGAGCAGAGTCAGTATTGCATTGACATTACAGGTTCGCAGATGCATCACATTGGGAATCTGGAATGGAGAGGCTTATACTTAGCATTAGTTTAAGTTGTTTTCGTAGGACATCTTTACTTAAGTTTGAGGTTTATTTAGTTGGTGTGTTTATTTTCAAACAGTTGTCATTTATTTCATAAGTTTAATAAAGTTGATTTTATTTTTAGTAATTGTTTTTCCGCTGCAAAATTCTGAGTAAGCCGAAACGTTATCACACGGGCGATAATGCCTGGGTAATTCTCTAGATTTGTTATGAAAGTATTTTCTAGAAAGAGAGAATTATCGGGGTGTTACAGTTGTGCGCCGGCGAGCCAGTAGGGGCGGGGAAGGTTGCCGGAAACGTCAGCGTTGGGCTGGTAAAACCAGCGGCGGACATCGCTGGCGAGGGGCTGTGAAAGCCGACGACAGCGGCAGGCATCAGGTGGGATGTGGCCGGAAAAGCTGGGTCGCGGGAGAAGAGCGACGATGAGGTGGCAGCAGAAAAAGACGGGGCGGCGGCAGAGGCGGCGTCCATGACGATGTGCGGCGACGGGCATTAGGCCAAAGGAGAGGAAAACAAATTATTTGATTTTTCCTTGGCTGTGATACCATGTACAACTGTGGAGAATAATTGTGTTAACCTTATTAGGCTAACCCTGGCATTCAATATATATAGTGTTTACAATTCCAACCTATGACTAGTAAAAGACCATTATTCTATCATTTACATATAATGTTACTCTAATCATTCTATCATTTACATATAATGTTACTCTAATAGTTATCAAGAAGTTTTGTACTTTTTTTTGTTTACATTTTGTAGATGTTATTGCTGAAAAATAAGTTAAATTCAACAAAAAGAAAGTTCATCAAGATTAAGCAAGATTATTAAATTCAACAAACATAAGACAAGTCATAAAAGATTAATTAAGTTCAACCAATATAAGTTGATGAGATGAAACCCTTCCGATAGATTATTATTTATATCATTTTAAGTTACTGCACTACTAAAAAATACTACACATTTAACGACCAAAAATCTCGTCATAAATTAGTCATAAAAGAATTTTTGTGATGGGATTTCCCGACATGCTCCCGTCATGAAAGGGAGTCGTCGTTATTGAATATCCCGTTGTAAACCCATCACAAACGACATTCATGAAGGAACAAGTTTCCCGCCGCGAAAGACCAAGCCTTAGCGACGGGACAAAATTCCAGCCATAAAGACCAATTACGATGGATCAACATCCGTCGCTAATGAAAATTTCTCAAGACTATCAAAAAAACTAAATTGAGTAGTTCTTTCATCTTAACTTACTTCTACTACACAATGATAATAAAAGTAATTCCAAATGCTAACCAATTATTCGAAAAGATATATATTTATTGATAAGTCGATTTCAGTTGCATATAAGTAGGTTTTAAGTCTCATTTTCATGTAGTTTTTAGTGCATCTATCTTAGGTCTAATTGAATGATTTTAGTAGTTTTTGAAATATTGCATTATTTTGAGATACTTTTAGCTCTTCATTGTGATTTTTAGGTTCTTGTGACCGGTTATGGCAAAAAGAGGATAACATGGTTCATAGATGGTGTAGTTGGCGGTTCTCGGATGCGAGACGATGAGTTGAGTGCTTTGGGATTGAAGGAATGATGATTTTTGAAGAACGTTGCTTTCGCGAGACCAAGCACACTTCTGCTTGACCGATTCATAAGTCGCACGCCCAAGCGGATTGTTGCTTGCACGTGCAGATATGTGAACAAAAAGGAGAAAACCTTATGTCTCGCGTGCATGCACAAGCAGGATCTCACTTGCCCATGCACCATGGTGCATACCCGTGCGATTGTCCACTTACCCGTACAACCTGCTTTCTGGGAATAATTCCGTGATTTTATTATTTCCTTTTCTACTAGTTCTTGTAAACAATATTAGGTTTTACTAAACATACTTTTGAATGGTTATGGATGATTAGAAAATATAGTATTACTTTTTAGAGAGCTTTTTGAGAGAAAACTCCATTATTAGACCTTAATTACTACAAGTTCGCTACTTTAGATTGATTCATTCAAGTAAAGACTAAGTTTTTCTAATTTTCTCTCTTTCTTTATTGTTATGTCTTTTAAATTTATTTCTCAGTTGCTTTGTTATTTCAATTATGAGTGAGTAGTTCTATAATCTAGGGTTAAGTTCAACCCTGGCAATGAGTACTATAAGAATTTCCCCCATAACCCCAATTTAATGTGATCAATTGTCCTTGCTTGATTGAATTGTGCTTAATTTCATTATCATATATACTAGGGATAGGTGATTTTGAATTGATTTCTTATGTCTTGTTTTTAGTGGAAACTGAATCTAGATGGATTTATTGATTCAATCAAGAGTATGAATATGTCTATGGAAGTAAGTAGATAGGATTACTAGGAATTTGTTATGATGTTATAATTAATGTCTCTTTCTTGCATGATTCCGTGAGAATAGGTATGATTGCTTGTCTAGAGTAGCCAGAGGTACTCGGGAGAGATCTTTGGTATTGTTAGGGTGCATTACTCCTTTTGGATCATAAATTATGTTTATTGGGATGGGAAATATTTATGTATTATTCGTCCTAGTGGTGATACTCAATTCCAGGTGCTTTTATTGATTGATTCTACCTCGTGTTTTATTACTAGTTGTCATAGTTTAGCGTTAGTATTAGCTCAATATCTCTTTCATTGTTGTTTGTCACTTGTTTAGTTAGTTTCAGTCGAGATTTCTAGTGTTTGATACTGTTTGTCTTTGTCGATTCGACCTTGACTTGTCCTGCTATATAGTTAGGTGGTTAGTTAGTAATTTTCTTTGTTAGGTGCGACACGCCTATCAAATTTTGTGAAGTGCAAGGTCATTCAAAATGAGTGCCAATACAACACCATGGAAACGATATCTGAGCAAGCTAATGCCCTCCTAAACACAAACATAAGACTACAAAACAACTCATACTCAAACACATATAACCCAGGTTGGAAGAATCGATAATGTCAAAACATTAATTAAAAATCGAAGATCGATTCATGATCATTGTTCTCGAGTCTTATTCCATTATCATTGCAAGTGCTCGTTTAGAAATTAGGATACCTATCCAAATTGCTTTAGCTTTGCCCACCAAGCAAATGAAAAAGATAATCTGTAAATATAACTCCATTTATATTATATATACTGCATAGTTTTTGGCCCCAATTTTATTCAATAGGTCGATTGTGTGAGCAGTTTACTGTCACCTTGTTTGATCCAAGTGTTAAAAGAAAAGGTACCGCAAATTCGAATTAAAAGAAATGGCGAAATATAATCCTAATCATGTATATAAGATGACTAATCAGAATCTCAGAATTAGGATACAGTCTCTTAATAAAAAAATGAAAAAAGTTTAGGTTATATTTAATTCACCTTATTATTTATTTCAGATCAGATTAGATCATATAAATAAATCTAAATCAGATCATATTAGAGTATCAGATTAGTAAAAATAAGGTTAAGTAAACAGTCTAAATTAAACATCAAATTCCAAACTTCAGATATGTGATATCAAATTTTCGTGAATTTATACTTTATAAAGCTTACTATAAAAAAAATTATTTTATTTTTTAAACTTTACCTTTTTGTTAAAACATAAATATAAAAAAGCTACTTTTTGCCAAAAAAAAAAGTGACATGTGATTCCTGCCATAGAGCGAAAAATTGCATTGATTTACGTGTCCCGTTTAGTTTTTCTCACAAAATTACAATTGGTTATTGATAAGTAAAAAAACTAATATGAACACGGTGCACACTAATTAGTGTGCATCCGATCCATATCACGTGAGTTTAGGATAGTGTGTATTGATATGATATAGTGTATGTTAAAATGATAAAGTGTACCTATGTATAATATAGTATATCTATTTTTGATATAGTGTATCTATTTTTGATCATCTAGTGTATGTTTCTGTAATGTGTTTAAGTAAATATTTTCCTATAGGATATAGTGTACCTAGTTATGATATAGTGTTCCTATAGGATATAATGTACCTAGTTATGATATAGTGTACCTCTGTATGATATAGTGTACGTAGTTATTATATAGTGTATCTATTTTTGATATAGTGTACCTATGTATCATATAGTGTATCTATTTTTGATATAGTGTATAAGTGAGTACTTCTTAACCGGTCACGTGCCTGGGCTTGGTCCACACTATTTTTAATGTGAATCGGGTCCATGCAAGACAGATTGATTGATAAGAACCTCTGTTTTGTATTTGAAATCCATGTTATTATTATTCAAACCCTGTTCGTGTGTTTGAAACCCGTGTTTTTGTTAAACCAAACCCTGTTTTTGTATGTAAAAAGGCCGGAATCTATTTTTTATCAAAAAGTAAACATGTAATCTCTGTCATAAATCAACCATTATTTGTGTGTTTCAAACTCATATTTTTGTTAAACTAATCCCTATTTGTGTATGTAAAATATTGAAATGACAATATTAACCTCATTAATGGGCAAGCTACCCACTCACCATTAGCATTTTATCACTCCTCAAGGAAAGGTTATTAGGAAAATGAGAATCCCACAAAAAGACAAAGAAGTAAACCTCACCGATGAAGTAATGACTTGCGTCATCCAGATATTTGTATTAGGAACAAGGAGCTAAGAAGGCCGAAAATTCACATTAGGTTAATATATTTGTCTGAACATTATTTTATAGATCTCTTCTGAAAAATTATAAAGTTCAGTTAATCCAGCCCGATGGCCCGAACAATTGTATATGAGTATGAATACAAATCGCTTAAATCCAAAATATAACCCGTTTGACCAAACTTTTTCGGTTATATATTAGACATATTACATATTCATCAGTATATTAATCTATATACATATCTAAAATCCAAAGCAAACCCTCTTAAAAAAAATTAAGCAAACAAATTTCATGCTGCCACATGTTCTTTCCCCTCTCAAGCAATTGACACAATTAAACAATAAAAATATGTACTAAGACTCGAATCCACAACCTCTCCTTTGAGATACAATTACACTAACCAACTAATCTACAAGCCTATGTTGATTATTTATTGTAAGTGGACGTAATTATACTTCGTAAGTTGACACACAAATTCAACTCCTATATTATAAATGAGTAAATGAGTAATACAGTCTTGTGTTACAAGTTATATTACCTATCAAATTTATGTTTACCATAATATATAGTGATAATAAAATATCAAATCAACTTTGTTGCATTATAAAAATCTCTAATGGATTCACCAACCCTTAATTTATACTTAGCCTTTTACAAAATACAAAGACACGATAGTATTACCACCTATTCGAAGGAGAAATTTGAGAAAATTATATTGTAGTTAATTTCAATTAATTATAGACAGGAATGAAAATGGAACGTGTCTTTATGACTTGAAAATGATATTAAAAACTTTTTCGTGTTGAATCAACTAATTTGAAGGACTAATCCATTGTATGATATGAGTTCGTGCGCGGATAACTATTGATCTTAAAGATATAGATACTTATAAACTTATATAGGACTGATCTGTTTAATATAAAAAGTTATTGCCCTTTAGACCTGAGTAACTTTTTATCCTAAATGGGTCACTTTTTTAATTATATACAAGTGACTCATTAAGGTAAACAACTAATCTTTGTTTAAAAATGACTCATTTTGACATAAAAGAGTAACCCATTTGCGAAAAGTGAATGATATCACAATAAATTCATTATGAATCCAGTATTCAATAATATTAATTGAAAGTTATGAAGTATTGGAGGTCGTCACGTCTCACGTATCATCTAAATGTATACACTGATATGGGGGCATATCATTCAATTAATTTCAAAAAATAATAAACGAATTACACACAATGACCCGGAAAAACAACTAGTTAGTTATTATATCCGAGCTATAGTACCCCGAGTAAGGAAATTTTCATTTATTAATATCATCCTTTAAACAATAACACTAAATAATACTTAGTAGTCTAGTGGTTAAACCTTTAGTATATAAATTTCTATATGGAATACATGAAGTAAAATAAGAATGGCACGTGATAAAGTTTCTTATTTTAAAACACCTTTTAATATAATAGTATATATTGCAAGAATAATTTGCTTATACATGTGATACAATTTATGTTATACTTTATACACCTTGGTCCCGACCCCTCTTTATGGAAATCGAATCCACGACTTGTAGGTGGAAGGTGGAAGGGCTTACCACATTTTTCACTTTCTCATTCTCATCTTTGTGATGATCAATACTCATTGAATATTAACCTTGATACATGAAAGGTTTTCAATTAGATGATTGTTTTTTGATTCATATGAGCTACGAATGCAATACAAAGTATAAAAAAAGGGAGAGAGATTCAAACCTGTGACCTATCGTTCACAGCACCTCAATTTTAACCACTAGGCCAGGACATCTTTGGTGCTCAATTAGAATGGTTATAACTTAGAAGACAATGACTACTAAGGTTGAATAGTGGCAACATTAACAACCTATTCGAATTATTAATGATGATTCTCTCAAAGGTTTAGTCATAAAACCTTGAGGAATAGAAGGATTGTCAGCTCTTCTCTTCCTGATAGTGGATGTCCTTGTTGAGCATGTGTTTTGATTCTAGCTCAAGCTAGCTAAATCTTCCTCTTTGAAACAGTAACTCTAGGTCTAATATATATAGATAGATGGAAAATAATTCACTAGCTTCCTACTTTATTAAGAAAATATAAAAGGAAACTAAATAACTAATTAAATAAAAAATAATTTATTATCAATTAATAAACTAAAATGACTTACTAATTAAATTTGACAACTTTGAAAGCCCAAGTCTCAACATCTAATTAAAATAACATAAGCTAAATAAATCCAAGACGTAAAACTCATACTTTAAGAGTCATGATAAAAGCTTGTAGTTCTTAATAAAAAATAAAGTAATAAGCTTATATCTCAAGCCCTAGTTCCATTCTGCATCAGATTTTCACTTTCTTGATTAATAAAGAAAAAACCTAAAAACTAATTTACTATTATATCATATGTTGAACAATGTTTATCTCTGAAATCAATCCTATATAAAATGTTTATTCTTTAACTAAAACTAATATCCGAAAAGAATAAATAAATTATAATATAACTAAGAATGATAAATCTATAACATGTATTTTGGAAACTTTACCCTCCAATACATACCATATCAAAACAAAACAAAAAAGAGGAGAGATACATTCATGTAACGTGGAGTTATTTTTACTCCATCTACTCGTCTCGTGTTTGTGTATAGACCCATGTGGGCTCTAACCATCCGTTTGCAAACATCAAAATCATATCTTGTTTTGTTCCCATCTATTATCTATACATAATACACATACGTACATAGTACACTCACCTATAAGTTCCAACTCCCAAGTGATCACAATCCAAAATTACGCTATTCCCATCACAATTCACAAGCACCCACATTCTCACACACAAAAATAAGAATTAGATAAGCATGGAAATGGAGATAATATACACTTCCCTATCTTTTTTTGCAATCATATTCTTCCTTTACAAAATAATACTTTCTAAGCCAAAGAACAAGAACCTCCCACCAAGCCCACCATCACTTCCTATATTGGGCCATCTACACCTACTCAAGGCCCCCTTCCACCGTACCCTCCAATCCCTCTCTCAACGCTATGGCCCAATCTTCTTTCTCCGATTGGGCTGTCAGCCCGTTTTGGTGGTCACCTCCTCTTGGGCTGCCGAGGAATGCTTTAGCAAAAACGACATCGTTTTTGCCAACCGGCCCAAGTTCATAATAGGTGAACATTTAGGCTACAACCATTCCCTCCTTATATGGTCCCCATATGGGGACTATTGGCGGAATCTCCGCCGTGTTACAACTATAACTATGTTATCCTTACGAAGGATAAATGAAGCGGGTCCCACCCGAAAAATTGAGATTGATAACATGATCTCCGAACTCTTACAGGGTGGGACCCGAAAAAGGGTAAATTTAAATGCTATCTTTGAGAAGGTGGCAAGGAATTTTATGATGAGGGTAGTCAATGGAAAAACATGGGAAAAAATGATCATAAGACCACCTTCTAATCTTATGACTATATGTGATTTCTTTCCCTTTTTGAGATGGGTTGGTTTTAATGGGATAGAGAAGGAGCTAAGGAAATTGAAGAAAGAGAGAGATGAGTTTTTACAAAGTTTGGTGGATGAGTGCAGGGAAACAAGAGGAGGAATTTCTTGTGATGAACAAATTGGGGAGAATACAAATTTGATTGAACAATTGCTGGACTTGCAACAATCTGAACCGGAGTACTACACTGATGATGTTTTGAAAGGAATCATTTTGGTAAGAAATATAGTTAGTTATCATTTTAGTTTTCTTATATTATTGGAAATTTACTTGTGTAAATATGTATTATGTATACCTCCTACGGATCTAGAATCGAATCACGTCTACATTAATATTATTAGTGGCTTATTTATTCCAAAAAGAATAAAATAGGAGCAAAAAATCCCAACATACGACAACATTCTAATTATAAAATGTGGAAATTTTGATATGATCGAGAACATACTGAATCTCCAACTAATGACATTAAAGGTGATAAAGAACCGAACACCCACGGCCCCAACCATAAAGGTCGAAGTTCTTATCACTTAGGAGTACCACTTAATCCTTATCTAGTATTATGGTTTGAGAGAGAAAAAAACTACATAGATAGAAATGGTTGTAAGGCTATTAATATAAGGGGTGAATCTTGGACAAAAAACTTGCTAGGGTGGTCAAGTTTAGAACAATAATCTTTACATGAAAGTTGAATCTTTAACAATTATATTATATCCAAATATATACATATATGTAAATAATTCAAAATACTAATTGACTAATTGTATCCAATATAACCAAAAAAAAAAAAAAATTGGGGTCACGTTCCTGCCAGGTCCTATTAAGACCCCCCTATATATACTTCTTTCGATTTAGAATTACAATATTTGGATTTACTCTATTCACCTACTCCTAGTCAACATTTATCATAATTTATGTACAAGGATAAACAGAATCATGTAAGATTGTGTTGAATTCGTTTTTATATGTACTTTCATAATATCTATTTTTTATACTTGAATAAGCAAATAAATTAGTGTATTGTTTTAAAAAAAATTTGGGCTCGCTTTCGGATTCCGTAGTAAGATGAATTTCCTCTAAGCTGCCCTCGTATAGGGCCACTCATCCAAGGGCCCAACAAGCCTCAAACACCGCCCTCCCCCTTCGAACAATATAGAAATTTTGCTTCCACCAAAATTTGAACCTTGGTCTCCCATGTGCGAGATAGAAAGCTCTTTTATCCATACTTAATCCAAAAAAGAAAAATGAAATTTGTCAGCTAATCAATCGAAATATAGCTGCTACACCAAAGCTAGGAACAAAGAACCAACCAGACTGACCTAGTGGATAATACTCCATCCGTTTTATTTTAATCTACACACTTTGACATTTTACACTATTCACAAATTTTACTTTGACCATCATTTGTGATTTATAAGCGAACGAAAATATAGTCATGTGAGATCTGGTTAGATTCATCATAACATGTATTTTATTAATATGTACTTTTTATAATTTTTACAAATACAAACTAAAGATCGATATATGTCCTCAAAGTTTTGCATTGACATGCGTAAAAAGTGTAAATGTGTAGATTAAAATGAAACGGAGGGAGTATAGAATAGAGCGAATAAAGTATCTCTTTCTTATAGATTGAAAATAGTTCATTAGATAACTGAACTTTATGGAAAACCTTTGCTTGTATCAAATATTTTTTTTCACCATAAAAAAATACGTTATTCAAATATTCTAATTCATCCGTTTCGTTTTAAATACAACAAATGAATATTTTATATCTCACAAATAACACCCATTTGTTGTATTTAAAACGAAACTGAAAAAGTATTTATTTTGAGGAGTTCGAAAATACTCTAGTGAAAATAACCACTAGAATGTATTAGAAGTAGAATATTCATTTTAAGTGTACGTACGAAGAAAGCTAAAGAGAATACCACAACTTTAAAAAAAAAAAAAGTATATTCTCTGCTAATTTTATGGATGCAAGTTGATTTTGGTATTATTTATGTAGTACCTTTGATCAATAATTTTAGACTAATATATTAAAACAAAAATTAGCATGTAAGATATTAATGACTTTATTTTAATATATATTTTTATAAACTAGTTTTTATAATATTTATATATTGAAAAATATATTTATTAATAGTCGAAATTGTAGGATAATAAGTGTAAAAGTCAAATAGTAAATATTAAAAAGAAAGTGTCAATATGTGTTAAAACTTAAAACTTTCAAATGAAAGTTCGACATCAATAATTTGATCCATTGTCACAAAGTCACAACCTTTCCATCAATGTCATTGTTGGATAGGTTGTGAGTTTGTGTCAATTGATCAATTATCATTTTGAAAGATAGAGAAAACTAAGATAGGTTCACTATCGCTATTCACTACTACTTCCGAAAATTTGGCTCCAAATATTTAAGTTTATATGATTCACATTACACAACTAAATTATAATTAGTTATTCCTATCTTAACTATTTTGAGAAGAAGATAAAATTGACTGTCGAAGTTTGTGAACTATGTTTCGACTTTTTTTAAGTGGTAAATTTTGGCACCCACTTAGACGTTTTTATATATCTGATTTTAATTTTCAACCACTGAAAATCAAATATACTCTCTTCGGTCTTTATTAGTTTACTCATATCTTTTGCACAAAGTTTTAGGATAAACAATGTTGTGGACATAAAAAGAAAGAGAAACTATTAATTTATGTTAAAATTGAATGTATGTGTGATGGAGAGTTAATGATCTTGTTTCAATAATAGAAACAAAAAAAATGATTAAACTAAGGAAAATGATATACATAGCCCTTAGGGCTATGTATAAGGTGCTTAAAATAGAAATAAAATATTAAATCAAGCATTTATTACCTCAATTGATGTGAAAATGTATCTTGAATTCTTAAACAGTTTTAATTTAAAGAAATGTATTTGATGCTTATATATAGTCCTTAGGGCTACATATATCATTACCCTTAAATTAATAAGGGACGTTTCCAAAAGAAATACGAGTAAACTATTAATGACCGGAGGTAGTATAATTCAACAATTTTTCGACCTATCATGGCCCATGGGGACGAAACCCTCCTAATGCTGCCTTTACCCTTACGACCTTGATTTTGTAATGCGCCAAAAAAAAAACGGTCCCTGATCATGAATTGTAATGGACCTGAAACTCAGAAGTTAATTAATTTTATGTGATTGGCCCTAACAAGATTTTTGGAGCCGGAATTCAATCTATTCGAGCCAATCTATATAATAATTACTCTTGTTTGAACTTGGCCCTAAGTCGACAGAGTTTTTAATTTGTTTGTTCAAGATTAGCTCATTAGAGATTTGTTTAATTTAACTTATTTTTGGTCAACTTTTTTTTATAGGTATTTATTTATTTTCTTAAGTTTTGAAACATTTTATGAACTTTATTAACTTTTCTAAACTATCATAAACTATCCTGACCTTTATGAATTATGAACATTTCTTAATTAATATGAACTATTCTTAACTTTTTTAAATTTTTTTTTCCATTTTACATGAATTTTCCTTTATTTTTTTAAATTTTCAGATATATAATTTTAATGGAACTATTCTTAAGTTTTCGAACTTTTCTTAATAATTCCTTTTCGTCTTTGAAATTTTGTCAATTATTTTCCATCTCTCTGAACTATTCTGAAAAGTAAGTAAAAGTAAATTCAACATTAAAATTACTCATAGTTTATGTTGTTCAAGAATAATTTGAGTTTGCTCGTTTAAATACAAGTTTGAGTTTGAGTTAAGTACAGAGCAAGATGAAACAAATTAAAGATCCATATTGATTTACAATTCTTCTAATAAGTGAATCCAATTAGTCAGCGAAGTATTTCTTTTGTCCTATTATTACAACATTGTATTTTGACACTTTTTTTAAGAAAGTCATGTGAATTATTGAAGAAAGATAGAGATAAATAAAAAGTGGGACTTATATGATAGGAGACAGATAGAGTGAATTATCAAAAAATGAAACGTTTAAATAATGTAAATTTTCTACTAAAGAAAAGTTGCAATCAATATATTTAGAAAGTAACAACAAAATATTCTAAAATCAAAAATATTTCTTGATTAATAATGATATTAACTCCTTAAAAACGTAGCTTGGTATTTGTATGGAGATTTTATGTAATAGTAACAATTATAAGAATAACTAGAAGTATTCCTTACATAATTATTAGCTAACAACTCCTTTAAAGCTTCCATCCATACTAGAGATGTCGAGCCGGATCAAAATTTTCTAAATTAATTAACAAAATAAGAGAGAGAGTTTCTGGCTAAAGCCTCGGCCAACTTTTTCGTGCCAAAACTCACTAATTCGAGTCGGGTTCAAATTTTTAACCTAAACCTTTGAATTTGGATTGTTCATGGCCCGTCCTTTGTACCGAAAAATCACTTTGGGGTTGGCCCAAATTGCAGGCCAAAATATCATGTCCAAAACCCGCTCATTATTAAGTCGGCTGAGCTGGGCATGAAGATGTCATCAATGTTAATCATATCTAATCCCAAACAATCAGTAGCCAAGAGAATTTATTAAGTGGGTGCACCATAATTTTAGAAAACTGCAAAATATAAATAAAATGAGAGTGAAAAGTGTAAACTTAGAGACTATTCTAATTGTTTTTTTTTTTTTACAGGAGACTATTATAATTGTTAAGTGTTGAAAAATAGTATAAATTGGCTCCAGCAAGACTAGATTACTAATGTGGAATGTGGCCTTGAATTCCCAAATGATAACATTATACAAAACTGTTTGTAGTCAATCTAATAAGAAACAAGGCTTTTATTATATAATCACGTAGATATATAGGCGCAGCCGCAACCATTAGCAAGTTAGCATGGATCCACCACTAAATAGAAGAGTACATAAGAACCTACATGCATTCTTGTGATTTTCTAGTTTATTTACTATGAGATGTAGCCTAAGCAATCAATAAAAGTTGCATGTCTTTATCCATGCTTAGTTCATCTGACTAAGGTTTAAAATCGAAAGATATTATAACTCACTTTCCATTATGATTAAATAATTAGACGTAACTAGTACAAACAAGAAATTTTTTTAATTGAAGATAACATAACCTAATCATTTGTATTAAATGAGATACTGCTACATCTCACTCGTTTCAAAATACTTGTAACACTTTGATTTTTACGGATCGTTTTTTGTAGGTTTTGATTTTGGCAGGATCTGAAACGACTGCACGCACCCTAGAGTGGGCAATGTCGAACCTCATAAACCACCCCGCAGTCTTTGCCAAAGCAAGAGCAGAAATTGATGTTAATGTTGGTAAGGGACGATTAGTTGAAGATTGCGATCTATCAAAGTTAAGCTACATACGTTGCATTATCTATGAGACTTTAAGACTATTCCCACCAGCACCACTTCTAGTCCCGCATTATTCATCCCAAGATTGCAACATTGGAGGATATGATGTGCCAAAAGGTACTATACTATTTGTCAATGCTTGGGCATTGCATAGGGATCCTAACCAATGGGATGACCCTACTGAATTTAAGCCAGAAAGATTTGAAAAAGAGAAAGAAGGGTTCAAGTTTATGCCTTTTGGAATTGGTAGAAGGGCTTGTCCTGGAAATAACTTTGCTCTTAGAAATGTTTCTTTAACATTGGCAACTCTCATACAATGCTTTGATTGGGAAGCAACCGAGGCTGGGAAGGTGGACTTGACTGAAAAATGTAGTGCTGGTGCCGTCATTGTCCCTAAGGAAAAGCCTTTAGAGGCTACATGTTGTCCTCGCTCTTCAATGGAGGATACTTTCTCACACAAATTTGACAATGTATCAGTATAATATGTGTGACAGTGTGAGCAAGTAAAAGAGGTGGTGGAGAAGATGTTCGTTTCTAAATTTGAATTTCTTAATCGTATGTATCATTATTTTTATCACCTCTATGATAAGCGAGTCTACTGAATTTATAGTATTAAGTTTAGTGTTTTAATTTCCTATATATTACTAGTCTACTATTATAAAGGTGTAATTATAACAAAGAATGTCTAGTAGTTAAGATAAGATCTTTTGTATTTTATTTTTAAACCTAAATAGTTGTAATAAGCCTAATTACTTTTTCAAACTAAATTTGGTCATGATGATCAGGTGTACGGTGTATTATAGTTGATCAATTATAAAACACCTCCAAATGACGGGATTCTAGGTCCTCGTAAATCACTCCTTCTGAATTTATAAGGAGAATCTTTAAATCATATATATCATCTTCTCAAATTCATCGATTGACGATTTTTTCCAAAACTCTTAGGTATTTAAAGATTCAAATCCAGCGTAGGCACATACATGATACACTTCCACCCTACCAAATCAGCCCACACTCCAATGAAGCACTTATGTTGCCTCTCTTGTACACAACCATTGTGGTCACAACTGTAGGATTATAAGTACTATAAGCGGGATTTCACGAATCATATTCATGTGCACTTAAAATGGGATCTCATGCATGTACAATTAAGGGTCATATAATTTAAAAATAACCTTTGATGCGTGAATTCCACAAAGCTCGTCAAGATTCCGGAGAAAGAAACTCAATTGTGATTCCTCTACTTGGTTTACCAATCCGGATCAACACTCAACCAATGCTAGTTGGAGGGAAGAATGGCTCTTCTTTTCTTGGAGTAAATATTACGTGACTTTGAGAGAAAGAGAAAATATTGAGAGATATTGAGTTCTTTATTTTCTGATTTCCTAAACTAATTATAGGAATAATTAGGTTAGGAAACCCCTCCTCTTACTCCTCTTTGTCGGGCCACACCCTAGAGTCCCATGCGGGGTTTGGGTTTTTCTTTTATTGATCCAAATTGACTAATGTATGACCTTGTAGGATCCATTTAAGTGGGCTTTGAGTTTCTTATTTACTAACCCAAAGTTTTATAGCATTCTCTAGCAAGACGTAAAGACGATCCAATTAAATAAATTATTATCACCATAATATGATCCATATTATATTTATCAATTGCAATAGAGTCGAAGACATAATTCCTTCAATCTCCCACTTGTCCGAGAAGAGTGTGCAATATTCAAATTCCTTAAGTCTCTCAGTGTCTAATTTGATAGTATGCCCATATCTCTATGTCACTCATACTAGTCTTCAAATTATTCCTTGAAATCCGAGTTTGAATTAACAAATAAATGATCATCATATAATCCATTTGAGCATGGCCATGCATTTTTCAATTTTCACTCTCCAAGGGGCCAATACACCCATCTTATCTCATATTTTCTCATGAACATAAAACAACAAAACATGTCTCTACATTGTAACAAGTTTCTCCAAGCATACTACTATCTAAAGCCATTCTAACATTTTTGCTTCAAGCCTATAGCCCTAGCGTGACATTCATACTTGGGTTGAGGTAAAGGTTTAGTGAGTAGATCAGCCACATCCTCATCCGTGTGAACTTTTCAGATTCCGACATCCTTCCTGTCAACTATCTTGTGACGGTGGAAGCACTTGTTTTTTCGCGGGTACTTTTGGCTTGGCGGTTGGCTTAGGTTTTTCAGTAACAATGAAAACTTGCTTGCTTTTTTCCTTCTTTCCTGCCCATTTCTTCTTGAAACCCTTTATCTTTTGAACCATCAAAACTTCCTTCTTTGGTTCTCGGGGAATGTTCCTCTCAGCAATTAAGTAACAGCCTATGCAGCTCTTGCAAAGTCTTTTCAGACTCATTCATATTGAAAGTCATCTTGAACTGATTGAAGTTGTTAGCCAATGAATGTAGAATGATGTCAAGTAGGCAATTTTTTCTTGTAAGGGAACCCAAGTCATTCTATGCTCTCAAAAATACCCATCATTTTGAAAACTTTTGGGCCAACAGCTTGACCCGACTTCATGTGACATTTCAGTATCTCCCTATTGGTCTTATACCGCTCAATTCGAGCTTGCATGTGTCTGGAACATGGCCCTCAGCTCTTGCATGATGGTGTAAGCATCCTTGATTTCGAAGCTCTTTTGGAGGTCCGACTCCATTAGACCTATCGTTAGCTTGCTTAGCACGATATTTGTCTGCTTTAGTTGATTCATCAGTAATCACTAGAAGTGGGGTTTCTAAGATATCCTCTCGATCCTCAGATCTCAGAACGAGTCTTAGGGCTCTTTACCAACTAATAAAGTTTTCACCATTCAGCCTGTCCTTTTCAAGAAACGGACTAATGTTGAAAGCAGAGTTGTTGTTGTTATTAGTCATAGTATCTACAGACATAAAACAAAAGCAAAGTTCAATTTTATGTTTATGAAAAAACCTAAAAAACATGCAAAGGTTTCTAGAATGGTCACTCTATTCAATTTTGATGTCCCAATTTGAATAAGTGAATACAAGATCCTATCAACATGCAACACTAAACAGATTAAAGTTACATTCTCAAGGTAAGTAAACTCTTTTACCGATTATGACATCTTATAATTCTTGTTTAGATAGGAAAACATCGCATGCTTAACTACTTCAAAATCCAAAAGGCTTTTGATGATTTTGTTAAGGATAACCAAACGACGTAGTAAAATTCGCAATTTTACTTTATCTCCCAAAATAATGGTAATACCCTGTGGAGGCATGACCTATTATTATTAATTTAGGGTTAATAAGTACTTTATGTTTAAGCTAACCTTAATATTTGCGGGACCTAAGTTTATTTATGTTGTTATGAATTAGCTAGTAAACTCTAGCCCATTGATAATCAACATGCAATAAATTTATAAGCATTTTAAATAATGATGGTAAAATGCAAAGTTAAACATGAGCTAGTATGACCCCTAATCCTAAGAACTAAGCATCTTGATTGGGCACCTCCTTGGACTCTTCATGGATCTCCATCCACCTTAGTCATGGGCCTTCTCTTCTTGGGCTTGTCATAGGATTACAACATAAATATCAAAATAATTTAAATAATCTTTAGCCAAATCAAATAAATTACAAAAATACTTAACAATAAGCAAATCATATTTGAATTACAAAAATACTTCACGATTCACAAATCGTATTTTAATTTATAACTTAAATTTGGGTCATACTAGTCATTCATAACAATTATATCAAATATAAAATGGCACATAATAATATCACATATTATAATTTCCAATAATCAAAACATCAAATATTTTTAATTAAACAAAGAGGATAAAATATTTAAGCTAGTAAACCTAACTACCTAAAGATTTATCCTAGCTAGTAAATCTAGCCTACTAATTTTAATTAGATTAAAGAATCGAATTATGGAATTATTTTTAGAAATAGTAAAAAATAGTTTAACTAGATTTTTGCTTAATATTCTGAAAACCTGTTTTTACAATTTTCAATTTTTTTTTTTGAAAATCCGCAGCTGGGCAACAGCAAAATCGTGGCTGCCCAGCCATGCTGCTGCTGCTGCCGCAGCTTAACCGGGTCGACTACCCCACCCCAGCAACCACCGGAGCAACCATCATGGCCCACCAGCCGGTGGTTTTGCCACCAAGTCGTGGCTGCTACCTCCTCCCCTCATTATTTTTTTTTGTTTTTGTGGAAATAAAACTTAGTTTATAACTTCTTGTAAATTTAATTTAGTGATTAAATTACATAAACTTCTTTATGCCTAATTTAAAATATTAATTTAAATCTCTATTTTAATTAATTTAAGGGCTATTCATATAAATTAACCTCAAATTCATACAAAACTCCTTTTGTGTGAATTGATTTGTCATACATCAACAATTTTAAATATGAAAACAAGATTAATTATATGGATATAATTTTTGAATTTAACATAAAATCTCCATTTTAATTAATTTTAAGGTTATTTACATAAATTAATCCCTAATTCATATAAAAATCTTTTCACATGAATTAATTTTCATACATAAATAATTTTTAAATATGAAAATTATAGTAATAATATAAATATAATTTTCAAAATTTTTGAAAACTAGAGATCTACAATTAAATTTTGAATTTCAAAAATTAGGGTTTTAATTTTTAGAATTTTTGCCATCCTTTATTTTATTTTCGGATTTCAAAAAATTAGGTCTAAATTATTCAAAATAGTTTTCGGCCACTTAATTTAATTTTCGAATTTCGAAAAACATTATGTCGAAATTTTTAAAAAATCGGCTATTACTTTTAAAAATTAGGAAAATTAAATCTCTATATAATTATTCCAATTAAATAATATATAGTTCAATTCCTACCCTTAATCAAATTAAAATTAGCCATGAGTAAATCAAAATAAATCATATTATAATGACCAAAAAACTATATGCAAGAGGCTAAAACTGATACCAATGTAGGATTATAAGTACTATAATCGAAATTTCATGAACCATATTCATAAGCACTTAAAATATGATTTCGTACATATACAATTAATGATCACATAATAATTTAGAAATAACCTTTGATGCGTGAATTCCACAAAGCTCATCAAGATTCCGGAGAAAGAATCTCATTTGTGATTCCTCTACTTGGTCCACCAATCCGGATCGACACTCCAACAATGCTAGTTGGAAGGAAGAAGGATTCTTCTTTTTTGGAGTAAATATTATGTGACTTTGAGAAAAGAGAAGAGAGAAAATATTGAGAGATACTGATTTCTTTATTTTCTGATTTTCTCAACTAATTAGAGGAATAGTTAGAATAGAAAACCCCTCTCATTACTCCTCTTAGATTGCCACCCTAGAGTCCCATGTGGGCTCTAGGTTTTTCTTTTGTTGATCCAAATTGACTAATGGGTGACCGTGTAGGATCCATTTAAGTGGGCTTTGGGTTTATTATTTACTAACCCAAAGTTATATAGCATTCTCTAGTAAAACGTAAAGACGATCCAATTAAATGAATTATTATCTCCATAATATGATCTATATTATATTGAGTAATTGCAGTAGAGTCGAGGACATAATTGCTTCAACAACTGCACCTCGGCACTTCCTACAGTCGGTATGTCGTTGCAAGGCCAAGGCACCAACAACCACTCGCACCCATGACCGTCTACCACCCCTTGACGAATCCCTCAACACCACCGACCAAGTGGCAAGATCGAGCTCCAGCCTAGAAAAATTGTTAGGCCAAGTGGATGAGGGCATAAAAACTGATAATCTAAGATGTCTAAAAAAGAAAGGAGCCAAACAAGAAATAAAAAGTGAAGGCGCTTAACATGAAATAACACGTGTTGGCTTCAATGATTCTCCAAGTGTTCTAATAATATATACTTCCTACATTCGGAATAAAAGAAACACTTCTCTCTTTTATGTGAGCGCTCTTTTAGGAAAGTCAGAATGGAGGAAGTATAAAGATAATATTACCAATGCTAAACTAGTCATCAAAGTTAGGAGCGCCTCTCTTCAACTTGAACCTATTTTTTCTCTCTAGTCGTCCCCATCTTTTCCCCCCTTTTCCCTTCATTAGTTAGGGGATGCATGCCATGGATGATTTCATCCATGGTAAACCCATTTTTCCTCTCTTGTTTCCGATTTCTAGTTTGTCCTTTTATTTTGTTGAATAAGTTAGTCTCTCTTTATGAGAGTTTCTTGTGTCTAGGTATGAGAAGTTTAGTCTACTTTGTTGTGCTGTCCCTATTGGAGTTGTGAGTGTAGCTTGTTTGTTTGTAGGTGTGGGAAATTGTTCTTATTAGTTGAAATTCAAGATTATGATCAACATGAAGGAATTCGAATCTCGGATGTGGTCAACATGGTTAGATCAAAATGTTCTTCTCCAAAATATGTCAAAGCGATAGACTTGTGCCGCAATATTCGATCTGGTTCATTCTACTTTCCTCGAAGACGAAATTGATTTGATCTTATTTAATTATATTTTATTTTTCTTTAATACATATTGTAGATATCGTTTGACCTTGAATTATTGAAACTTCTCTTCAAAAAGAATTCCTTAATTTATGGATTTTTGGATTACGCTGTAATCTGAACCTATACCAAATTCAAATTATTAGTTCTCAAAACACCTCAATTGACCCATTTTTAGAAGTTCTCGAATGAAACTGTGGTATCCAAACATACCATTAGATTAGTCTTCAAAAATCTCCGATTCCATTAACGATCTCATATCAACAGCAACTAGTTTGCAGCTCATCCAATTTGTTGTTTCATCATTTCAGCTGTTCTATTACTTTCTTTCTCTTTTCCTTTCGTATTAGTGCTTTTCTATTCGTTTAGTTTCTACTTATCCACTCAAAATAGCTAAATTGCCATGGTATGAGACATTTCACGCATCACAAATGTAGCACAATACATACTGAGCAATGTTTGATGTAATTGGTTGGTAACTCATCTTGTCATCTTGAAGTCAAAAGATTTAATCTTCTCAACTACGTTATTTGAAGAAGAGAATCATTTCTCCGTACTCTCAAGTGCCTAACCGGCAAATATTAGATCAAGAAATTGTAAAAATTGAAATTTGATCAAGGTAATATTTTTTACCAACTTTATACAAAGAGAAAAAGTATAGAAAAATATAGTCTTGATATCTACCTCTATCAAATATTGTCGGGGTTGCATGGTGGACAAAATGACAACCATTAATTAAATTAGAGAAAGAATCTAGGTTACTTGCCCCTACGTCTACAATCTCTTATTTTATCAATATTATCATAACACTTGTTTTACTTGGTAAACCTTTTTCCCAATTACGCATACAAATCTTCAAAAAAGATTATTAGAATTAGATGTACTGCCTTTGTACTCTTTTCTGTACAACTTGGAATTTTATACATATGAAGCTCATATTATGAATTAATTGAACTTTTGTAAAAACACCAAAACATTTTTTTTTTTTTGGTTTAAACATTACTTTTTGTTTGTTATTTTGTTCCTCTTTCTAACCCAAACAAAATTTCCTTCCTCGGACACTTCCCAACTTGTTTTTTAATACATAAATAACATATTATGGCCAACTTGTTATTTTCACATGAAACTTTTAATCAAAAAATGAGAAGCTTCATTGCAACCGCAAAAATATAAGGATACAAAACAAACAAACAAACAAACAAAAAAAAAACCCAAAAAAACCGGGTATTTTGGGTTGTGTTACAGTGAATTGAATACGCCCAAAAAGAGAGGCAGCCAGCAAAGAAACCCCACCTTATTCTGTTAAGCCAACCCTTTCCTTCCTTCCTTCCTCCCGCTTACTTAAATTTCTTCCCATTTTCTCTGTTTTTTGCCTACAAATATGGGAATTCTTCTCCTTTTTTCTTCCTACTTTTTTCATCTTTCTTCTGATCTTTTTCCATCTAAACTTTGCTTTGATTTGATTATTACTTAAAGTTGTCATCTTTTTTACCCTTTTTAATCAATCCCACAAATAGGGTTTTCCTTTTTTCCCTTTTTTTGCAATAGGGTTTTCTTCTTTTTGCTTTAAAACCCCGCAAAAATTGTCTCTTTTTGTTGCATAAAAGAGATTTTCAACATTTTTGGTATTGGGTCCATTTATATTTGCCTTTGATCTCTTTGGATTTAGTTGAGATTTGGGTATGTTCTCTTTTTAATATATGCTTTTTGGTTGATTTTTTCAATGTTAATTTGGTAAACTCTCATCTGGGGTTTATCATATATGGTATACTTTTGCCAAGTTTTTTCTTTTTATGCATTATTTTGATTTTTTGTGTGCATTTGTTTAGGCTGCTGAGTCTCTTGTGTGAGTAAGAAGATTTACTCTATGGTTAGTTCATTGCTATTATTCCCCTTTTATTTCTTGTTAACTTACTGTTCAAAAGAATTATTAGCTTCAAATCTTTTGAAAAAAAAGATGATTTTTATGGTTAATTTGCATCTGATCTGGGTTGTTTTTATATAGGGTGAGGCACCAGCTTTTCTGTTTGATGATCTGCTGAAGTGTTCTGGAAATGGGATTGATTTGGTTTGTAGGGGTAGAGAAACCACAACTATTGTAGGTAAAACAAAGGTAAAGCAATTTGCCAGACTGAAAATCCCTTTTATAGGAAAAAAATTGCCTTTTGTTTGAATTTGTGCTGAAATTTGTGTTTCTTTTGATGGGTTTGTTTTTAGTATTTTATCGGGGACTGTGATGATTCAACATTGTCCATTGGAGTTAAGGTTTTTGACAATTTCTTGGGGGAATGGTAAGTAATGGATGTTGTTTTATTGAGTTAGTCATGTTGGAGTATGTTTTACTTGTAGCTGATGGTTGTGAAAATTGCAGGGTATATCCAACAGTTTTGGGCACAAAGCCAACCCTGACTTCTGATCTTTGGGCTCTGCCACTAGGCGAAGACCGGGTTTTGGTTATTAAGAATGGTGCAATCATGGATGATAACCTTTGGTTTCTTGAGGTGTGTATTCTTATTTATAGAATCAGTTTTAACTTTTATGGTTTTGAGGTAATTAGGATGGAATGACAAATTTAAGAGGGCATAAGTTATGCCATCTGAAGTATTTTGTGTGAATATTGTGTGCTGATGGTTTCTTGGAAAACTTCTTTTGTGCAACTCTTATTATGGTGGTTGTGATAATGAATGTAAAATTTATTGATAGGTGGACACACCAATTGTCAGACATCAGAAGAAGCTGCTGGGTAGTAATGTAGTAGCTTGGAGTAAGGGAGTTATGGGGTATGCTGGGAAACCTATTGTGATTAGCGGTCCTTCTGGTGTGGGCAAGGGTACATTGATAGCCAAGCTTATGAATGACTTTCCTTCAATGTTCGGATTTTCGGTGAGCCACACAACACGTGCTCCCAGAGAAAAGGAGATAAATGAAATTCATTACCATTTTTCGGAGAGAAGTTTAATGGAAGAGGATATAAAAGATGGGAAGTTCCTTGAGTTTGCTTCAGTTCATGGAAATTTGTATGGGACAAGTATTGAATCAGTGGAAGTGGTTGCTGATGCAGGAAAGGTGAGTACAATCTTTTGCTCACGTCTATGATTTATGTTTCTCTGTGATTCAATCGAACTGTATAGGATAGTTATATGCAAGTGGTATTTCCTTTTACCAATACTTCTTAAAAGAGTTTAGCTCTTGGGCTTATGTATGTCACCGAACCTTGAGACTAGTATATTGATCTTAATGCAGAGATGCATCCTTGACATTGATGTTCAAGGTGCAAAGGCAGTGAGGGCTAGTTCTCTTGATGCAATCTTTATCTTTATCTGCCCTCCGTCGTATGAAGATCTTGAGAGGAGGCTTCGTTCTAGGTAGACTTGAGCTGCTGCTGATAGAATGCATTGTTTTCTTGCTGTTGTGGTTTAAGCAAACTTATCGCTTCTGCTACTTTTGAATAGGGGGACAGAGACAGAGGAGCAGATTCAGAAGCGTCTTCGCAATGCGAAGGGAGAGCTTGAACAGGGAAAATTACCAGGACTTTTTGATCATATATTGGTCAATGATGACCTTGAAGCCTGTTATCAGACTCTTAAGGTGGTTAATGCTAATCAAAAGACCTTTCTTTTAAGTCTAAATATTTTGTTAATGAAAATGCTTATGTTTTATTTGGTTTACAGAATCTCTTGGGCTTACATGAATCTGCTGACAATACAAACCGATCTGGTAAAATACCCCTTTAAAGTACCTTAGGTTCATAACTTACATCTTATTAGTGTTTATTAAATTGTGTTTCCTTCATTATACTGATGAAATGCTGCAACTCATTACTCAGTCTCAAAGAAGGTTGGTTTTCCGCTAGTGAACTCGGTATCAAAAGTTGGTAGCAAAATTTACTTAAATTCTACAAATGCAGAGCTTGGAACTGCATCGAAGAACTCGTAAGTTTCTCTGGCGTTATAATTCAATGAGTTGTGATGGATATGAAAATGCTCATTTCGTTTTTTTATTGGGTTGAACAGGTTTGTGTTGGATGTCTCTTCACTCAAAGGAGGGGCACCCGGACGGACACGAGGGTTAGATCTATACTCTGTTTACCCATTTGGAGCATTTACCAATGGGTTTGGGAAGCTGAGTTGACACCCATCCAAACATGCTAACCACCCGACTTAATTTTTCAATTTTGGTCATTTTTTTCATACCCTTTATTTCCTTTACCATCAAACCGAAAGCGGTCACTATTGCCTTCAAATGTCACTTTTTGAAATTTTGATGAGAAATTTTCGAGAAATTTCATTGAATTAATTTGACTATTTGAGTAATGATGCATTTATCATCTCTCGTTCACAGAAAACTTGTGTAAATCATGGATGATTAACCGTTGGATGTTGATGTGGTTTGAAGTCATACATGGTTAGTGTCCAATTGTTGGACTCGGCTATCTCACGAAAAATGTGTTATGTATACCCATATCGGAGTGTAAATGCCTAAATGGTACTTGAAATGACAGGAAGATTCTGATTAGTTTAGGAACCTTCATACGTGCTCCAAAATTTCTTTAGGATTTGGCTGATTTCCATAATCCTCCGTAGAAATTGTGAGTTTTAGGTAGAAGGAGAAGCATCTATTAATTCAACTACAACTTGCAAGTGACTTGGTCTAAAGAGACTATGTTGCTGACAGAAGTGGGGAGGCGCCTTTGTTTTTCTTTTGGCCGCTTTATACAGCTAAAGCATGTTCTTGAATCTTGACTACGAAATGAATTATCCATTTGCTTGAAAGTTGATACCCCAAATTACGGCATAGTTGACGAAGTAGTGATGTTCTAGATGTTAACATCAATAAACCCAAAAAACAAAACAAAAGAAAAAGAGAAGAGACGTTAACATCAATTTCATTTGACACTTGACAGTTGTTTCAATATTAAAAAGTTGCCGACTAAGAGCAACTCCAATGGTTGCTTGGAGGTCCTAGCTTGCAATTTTCTAAAAGTTAGAGCTAGTAGCTTTATTATTGGAGAGAAATTTAGCTTGTTGCTTTGTGAAGCCAAGTAGCTCCACAAAGCTACTTGCTTTGTCAATTTCTTGTGGGCTCCACTTTCATTTTTTTCTTTCATATTTTACTTTTCAATACATGTGGGACCTACAAAAGCTACAAATAGTTGTAGTTTTCCAGTGGAAGAGGTTGTAGCTTGAGAATGTTGTAGTTTGAAAAGTTGATGTGGCATACAAAGCTACGAGTAGTTATAGCTTACCATTGTGGGTGCTCTAATTGCACTTAGACGTTACTTAGACCTGGTCCAATTGCTTGCGGTAGCGTGCATGAGTGTGTCATTGCCTACTCGTTCAATTCAGTACGATGCTCAGCGATTGTTGTAGTGGAGCCCGCCAACCTATATGGACTAGATCTATCCCTCTTTGAATTGTTGTGTACTTGTGTGTGCCTTAGATTTGGCTCCACATAAAACTAAACATGAAAGAGCACATCAGTGTTTCAATCTTTTAACCTATTCATTTAAGTGGGTCAATATATGTTTTTTAACATTTTCAAATTTCCGTCAATATCTCGGTATAGGTATGGGATAATCAATTGTTCGGAGCTATTTACAACTAGTCAATTAAGAATTCTCGAATGCTGTAGGTCAATATATGTTTATTATTGGGAGGTTTGTGGTTTTTTATTTGCAATTTTTTGTGAATTTCTGAGAAAAACTTTTTTTTTTGACGAATTACTGAAGTAAACTCCAAGTTACGATTTCCTCTCTATATTAACCTTTTGTGTTACTGGTGCTTAATTACCTTATGTGTCCCAAATTAAGAAAATCATGTATAGCACATAAGTAAAAAGAAGGGGATAAGCTAATAGGTTGCAATTCTAGAATTGAGGCACAAACTTGTTAGCATAATTGCAATGTTTTTAGGAGTAAGGTTGGCTTCCTTAGTCAGAAGTCAATACTGCAATGCGTCTCTTATTTTAAAAATCATGTATAGCGCATATAAGAGCAATTTCAATGGTAGAGCAAAATGAAAGTTGGTTTAGGGTGCTATATAGATTTTTCTAGTTAACTCAACTTTAAGCCAAAACTCCCACAATGATTAGCCAATATACTTGTTGTTTGACTAGGTACCACTTGAAGTAAGATAAATTTTTTTTTATAGAGAAGAATATAGAAATTGTTTACCAAAATTCTCACATGGGTCCACATCTTTAGCTCAAGCAAATTGGCTTAGTTAAGCTAGATTGGCTAGCAAATGAAATTTCAGCTACTCAGGCTATGTTTAGTTCACCTGAAATTTTCTGATCTGAACTTATCTGATCTGATCTGATCTGAACTTATTTTTTCTAATCCTATCTGGTCTGATCTGATCTGATTTACAAGATCTTATCTTTTATAAAATATATTATTACTATTATATTATTATTTTCTAATTCATTATTATGCAATACTCCCTTTGTTTTTTTTATCTTTCTCACTTTCCTGTGCACATCTTCCAATGCACATCTTTGAACTTAAATATCTTTCATCATATATTAGTAAAAATTATAACGATTGAATATTAATAATGTACTAATTGAGACGAATCAAACAAGATCCCACATGACTATATTTTTTCTTATAAATTGATAAAAATTGAGAAGATTCTCTCTAAGTATAAATAGTGACAAGATTCCAAGTGAGAACAATAAAAAAACAGAGGGAGTACATTATAAGATCTTCTTTATAGTATTACTATTATTATCATTTTATTTCTATTACAACTTTTATTAATAATAATTCTTATTATTATTATCATTATTGTAAGAACAACAATAATTATTATAATCATAATAATAATTATTATTACTAAAAATAATTATATAACTCAAGTCGTTAATTTATAAGAGCACTTATACAATGTTTCACACTTTCCCTTAAAAAAAATGTTTAACACTTGAGAAGTCGGCAGACTCAACTCTTTTTTTTTTCATATAAAATAAAATAAGATATACAAACAACTATGACTTGCTCAGAAGAGAAATAAATAGCGTGCAACTTCAAATAGCTAGAGAGGTTTGGAATTCGGTAGGAAGAGGTGTACCGAATCTAAATTTATAATTTGTATCTCACACTTAGCTTATTTTGAAATGGAATCCGAACTTAGTAGTTTCGTTGTCATGGATTTGAGCTATCATATTTTATATATTTCTTATTTTTGCGTCAATCTTATGTTCTTAACACGTGGCTTTTAATTTTCTATTATTTAATAACAACAAAATAACTTAATATAATGATAACAATGACATTTATAATGGTAACAACAAGATTAATAATAATTACCAATATTAATAATTAATAAGTATAACAAAAACAATAATAATCCTTTTGAACAAATGTACTAGTAAATAATAATGCTCCATTTGTATTTCTTTTATCTTTCTCACTTAGAATCTTGACACTATTCACAATTAGAGAGAATCTTTTAGATTTTTCTCAATATATAAGAAAAAATATAGTCATGTGGGGTCTTGTTTGATTCGTCTCAATGAGTATTTTATTAATATTCAATTAGTATAATTTTTACTAATATGTAATGAAAGATATTTAATAGTAATATATAATGAGTTTTTAAATATAAGCATGATCTGATCTGAACTGATTTGATCTGATCTGATCTAAACTTATTTTTTCTGATCTGATCTGATCTAAACTTATTTTTTCTGATTAGATCTGAAATAAACAAAAAATAAGGTGAACTCACATAGCCTCACTCTAATAGTTGGGATAATTGCTTAACTTTTTTTTTTTTGCTAGCAAGTCTCTAATGTTCACCATTGAAGTTGCTCTAATAAAGGGGATAGGCTAAAAAGTAGGAAATTCTAATGTAAAGGTATTAACTTTTTTTTTTGATAAGTTTTCTTTTCGTTAACAAAAGGTAGGATACTAAACCAATACATCCAAGTCTGGCATTGTCGATTAAGTACACTTAAACATCAGCTCTTAGGTAAAGAAAATAATGGAAGCTAAAACGAGGCCACAAAATCTGAATTCTTGTTTAGCCCTTGTTTTGCAAGAGCACCAGCCACTGCATTTGAGTTTCTCCTTCTGTAGTGTATTTGGACATTGAGGCCTCTCCTTGACGCTGATCTGATAAAATCGAGGATGAAGGAGAGGTTCCACGGGCCACCCTTATTGTTATTGCACCAAAGAACTGCATTTCTTGAGTCTGATTCTATTTCAAGGGCATGAGATTTGAAGGTTGTATTATTGAGAGATATTTGTATTGCTATGTGGATTGCCAAGACTTCGGCATTATTAATTTCCATCGGGGGAATAGGACAGGAGAAGATACATACAAAGTTTCCAGATTCATTCCTTAGGACTCCTCCAATAGCGGCGCGAGAGAGAAGAGGGTTAAATGAGGCATCAACATTCCATTTTAGAGTTGAGTGGGGGGGGGGTGCAAACCAGTTTTGAGAGGGTTTTGGGGTAGTGAGATTTATTTTTGGCGTCGGGTTCCATTTAAGGCAAAGGGGATTCCTCCTGATTTCTTCCGATGAGAAAGGGAAATTCCTTTCCCGGGCTTTAATCCACCAAGATAATCTTAGAATTATCATTTCTTGGGTTTCACTCATGGAGCTTGGAACGTTCTTGAACACTCTTGAGTTCCTTTCTTTCCAGATAGACCAAGAGATTATGAGAAAGATTGAGGCCCACACTTTCTTGAAAAAATCGTTCTTAGAAGGGTAAAATCATTGTACAAAGGCTGATTCAATAGATGAAGCACAAACCCAGTTTAGTCCCCAGATTCTACACCACCAAGACCAAATAAACCATGAAAATGGGCAGTGGAGGAGAAGATGGTTTGAACTTTCGGAGGCGGCAGAGCATAGGCAGCAGATGTTTTCGAATTGGGGGATTATGTTGAGATGAGCAAGTTTCTCTCTTGTGTTTAATTTTTCTAAAATCGTCAGCCAAGTGAAGATCTCTACTCTGTGGGGTACCAAGTTTTTCCATCATTTTTTTGCAGCTTCAAGGAGAATTAGGGGAACTTTTTTTGAGAGCTCTTGATAAAATGAATTGACTGAGAAGGCTACTGCTTTGCAGGGAGTCCAGACCATGCGGTCTTCTTTGGCTGGGTCAATATGGGCCTGATGAAGGAGCTTTTGTAATTCGGCCCACTCTTCCAAGTCACGAGGCCTGAATTCTCTTGACCAAGAGAAGTTCCATTCCCACAAATCGCCAAGCCAAAAGCCCAATGATTCCACCGAAGCCAATGGTGAAGATGAGATGGAAAATAACCCGGGAAAGGAAAGCTTTAAAGGTGTGATATACCAAAAAGAATTTGGGCGTCTTCGGGATTGAGCCTGAGGAGAAATCAGAGATGCCCAGACTCGATTGCATCATGGGTTAAGAACATGTCCTAAACTCCTATCTTTGGAAAATGAGGTTGGGGAGTTCCATGGAGCACATATATTTATTACAATTTTATGGGGAATCTGGCTACATAGGAATGAATAACTTTCAAGAAGTCAAAATTACATATTGGGAGAATTCAACAGATTGATAGGGAGGCAGAAGAGAGATGAAGGAAAGTTATAGAATACTCAAATTACCAGTCACAGACCCAAAATAGGGACAACACAAAGTGAACAGGAGATGGTTCAACATGAGGGACCAATAATCGAGCGCAAGTTTGGTGTTCCTGGAGGGGTTTTGTTGATGGGAATCCCAATTAATCATGTACAAAATGACGTGACCTAGAAGTAGAAAAAAAGATCGAGAAAAGTAAGAGCATGGAGGGTAAATTACTTGCAATTTGGAGTGACGCTAAGGAGGCCCGTATTCATGCCAGCTGCTAACATTTCTATGTATTCATCGGAAGTCGTCAACATTCTAATCAATCCAGAAAGTGTGGAGAATCTTTTGAAGAATGTAATCATGTATATATGTCATGAAACTTCACTTTTTCCTCAGTTTTTATGTATGAAAGTTGCAAGATCGGATGTTTAATGATTTAGCAACTTAAAAATGTATTTAGTTTCTTTTGTTCCTTCCCCATTGCCAAAACAAATAAAAATGTTCATTTACTATCGATTTTAGTATTACAATCTTAAAAAATATATTAAATCTATGGCTTGTGTATCACATTAAATCCAGGGCTAGTACTCTAGATAGTTAAGGGTTAGCTATACAAGAGTTTATTACCAAAGTAAAAAAAATTCGAAATTGTATTTCAATTTCAAAATTTCTAGATAGTTTGACTTAAATGTGAACAATGTATTAACACTTCCATAATAAGATGTTATTTTAACCACAGAGTTTAAATCAATTGATTTTATTTTTTAATTAAGGTCCTGTTTATTTCATCTAATTCATACCGAATTCATACTATTTTTCAAAGGTAACTTATTTATGTTGTGCTTAACTTCTTTTTTTATATTAAATTTAACTTACTTTTACTAAATTTATTTTAAGGGAGAGTGAATAAGGACCAAGGTCTATAGGTAATATCAAAGGGTTTACCATTTATTGTTGTTTGCTAGCTCTGGTGTGCAACTGTGCAGGAGTACTAATATTGTCTTATTGATGCCTCCTATGTAGTACTAGTGAATAGTAGTGATGATCTCGTGGGCTTTGCTGGAAGTTGGACTTCCAAAGGAAGGCCTTTGCATCTAGGGCTATCTTCATTATACGCCCAACCATAAAAAGAACTCGTTAATTATGAAGGATTTTATCAAGTTTTCAAGAAAATCTTGATTATTTCAAATTGTATCTCTATAATATAAGTGAAAGGGGAAGAAGATGGTGTCCCCTCTAATATACTCTTAATGAATTTAAATTGTTATATATGTTAAATAATCTTTTTTTCCTCCTACTTGCCATATATATTGAACAAATTAATAACGGAAATGAATTTGAAATTTCAATTAAATATTAAATTAAGGAAAATGATTTTCTCTTCTTACTTATGTGTGAAAAACTCTATTAAAAAATTAAAATGACAATATAACTTGATTAACATAATTAGAAAAAAAATAAAAAAATATTTCATATTAATAATATACTCATAATATTTCAAAACCTAAATGTTGATCATTCTTCAGTAATCTCTATTATGTAAATCAAACTCTTTTCGGCGATTTAACCCGATACACAAATTTTTCCACTTTATTTGAGCACAAACTTTCTTCTACTGTATATTTCTCTCTCTCGATAATATATTTAAATAATGATGAACAAATAACTAAAAAAACCAATGAAGCATTGATTTATGAAAAATATAGTTAAAAAATTAATAATAATTATACATATATTTTCAAATCAAATTTTTTGTAACACTAATTAATAACTAATTGAGAAAATCAAAAAAGTTAACAAGACACGCACATAGCGTGCAAAAAATGCTAGTAGTGATGAAGATGACAGACATGCTGAACTATAACATAGATCTTCATCATTTATAACATAATTTTTCTGGCTACTCGATCAAGGCCTTTATAATGCTCCTGGGAGCACCTAGAATTAGGTGTCTCCTCTCACTTCTTTTATATTGTAATATTTGCATATTTTATGCATTGTTCATTTGAGCAAAATATATGACAAAGTGCAAAAAAATATACTTGAGAGTACATAATAATTGTAGGTACTCCTGGGAGCACCTAAGAATTTGTACTACTTAATTGAGTTGCAGTGTGCAAAGTCGTAGTATAAAGGTAATGAAATTCATTTCTCCAAGAGGATAAGGAATATTACTTAAAGATCCAATTTCTTGAGAGTGTTTTTCTAATTTGTTCTTACTTTTAAGTAATTTACTTATATGCCTGAAGTATGAATACATTTATGCTCTAATCATTTGTAGAGAACGCTTAGTAGATGATAACTAGTTATTAGGCCCGGGCTATGTCCCGGGTAAGGAAAATTTTCATTCATTAATATTATACTTTAAGATGATAACACTAAATGTTATTTGGTCTAGTGGTTAAGATTTTAGAATATGTTCTTGAGGTCCCATGATCAAACATTATACTATGCAATTTCTAACTTTTTTTATTGTGTGTGAATTACATGGAGTTAAACCCCCTTAGGGAGAGCGCCACGTGGCACCGTTCCTTCTTTAAGCACGCCTTTTAATATATTAGTATAGATGGAACATGTAAGTGATAGACGTGAAATTAAAAGCTATTATGATCCAATAGACATACAAATGGACAACATTGATAACTGACTGATGATAGAATATAAAATTATTCTTGGGACTCTAACCACCAGTTTAAGCTTTTGGTTGAGTTGGTCTTTTAACTTGGTACCAGAGCCAGCGTGACATAAAAGTCACGAGTTCAAATCTCATTCACCCCCCCCCCTCCTTTGTAAGTGGAATGTTAAGCGTCAGGTATAAAAAAGACTCATCAAGCTAAGCTTAGTTTTAGAATGGTCGTTCGTACCTAAGGTATAAAAACTGAGCTTAATAGCTCCCTCGTCAAACAAGTCTCCCGCTCAGGCCAAGCCCGCCATTGTTTGACATCCCACCAAGAAAGTTGCCTAAACCTAAAGCCCACCCCGACATCCACCCTCCTTTGCCACCCAGGCACCCGGGCTACCTCTTCAATCAATTTTCTTTATTCATAAACAAAGCCTTACTCTTCCTCTTTAATCAATTTTCTTTATTCATAAACAAAGTCTTAACTGTTCCTCTTTAATCAATTTTCTTTTTTCATTTTTACTTTCGTACTAGCTGCCGAAAACAGCTATACTCGCCTAACTTAGTGCCCACCATTTACTCTTAATATGCATGCCATAGAAGACGATTTTGCGGGTGGGGGGAGTAATAGCAAATATATTGTATAGTATAGTACTGGACTACTGGTTAGAAGCTCACAAAAAATAGAAAGCCTTAGTTATGAAAGTATTATAGCATGCAAGAGTATTTACTTGGTTATAATCTTCCGACTCAAGTTTAGAGTTGGTCAAACTTTAAAATTCAAACTCAAAAAAGTTTGAAATTCGACTTAAGTTTAATTGCAAGTGTTACAATGCAAGTCAAGTAAGACTGTAAGAGCAAACCCAAACTTGATCTTGGTTCAACTTATAATTTTGTTATTTACATTATAAACAAGTAGCAAAGGTAACAGAGAGTGAAGAATAGCCTACTGGTTATAACTTCTCTTTAAAATAGCAAAGGTAACAAACAGAATTGTCAAATGACCAACTAAACCAAAAGCTTAAGCTGATGGTTGATGCCCCATGAATAGAATTATACAGGTCTCCCTCATACCTGACGCTAAACATTCCACTAAGAAAGGAGAGGTGGATGAGATTCGAACCCATGACCTTTTTGTCACGGTGGCTCTTGATACCATGTCAAAGGACCAACTGAACCAAAAGCTTAAATTGATGGTTGATGCCCAGAAATAGATTTATACGCTATCAAGAATACTCGATCAATAGTAAAGCGCACACAGTATTTATCATTAGTCTATACTATAACAAGTCAGTACATCTCATCGATGAGATAGCTTATAGCTGTATGCATGATCAAGCAAAGGGCATTTTAGGCACTCAAAGAAAAAAGGAAAAAAAAAAAAACCTCAAAACTCTCTCATAGTAGCTTTTTCTATTTTTTTTCTCTTTTTCCCTAGAGAAAATGGGTTGATTAAAGGAAATCAAAGCCACCAGAAGAAAGTTTAAAAGGTCCCATAAGCTACTTGAAAACAAATTATGGGTAGTTCCTCGTAGTGAGATTACCTAAAAGCCCTTCCCTGTGTATTCTCTAATGTTCTTAAAAAAAAACAAGGAATGAAAAAGGAAAACTCTAGAAGCTCTAGTAATAAGTAGTTTTCTGCATGTCTCAAAGTCCAAAGATATTACATTGCATGTCTAGGATGACTGAGCGCTGGAGTTGGAACTACTAGGGCCATCGGTCTTCTTTGTGTTGAGGAAACGGCCTCCACTTCCTCTTGCTCTCTTCATTGCATGTAGATGCCGAGATTCATGAAGATATGGCTGCAATTATATTCACATTTCCTTCTTATCAATATGCATGCCTACATATGGTAACATCCCTCACATTGGTAAGGCATATAGAAGATATACAAAATTGGAGGTAACTATAATTTCTATATATATATATATACCTCCCCATTTTCTTTTTTCCCTTTGCAATAAGTCTAGTGGTAATTACGTACTTAGGCTTTAAAAATTGGCGGCAAATCTAATTAAAATGCACCTCTAGGAGGCATTTTGGTTAGATTTAAATCATTCTAATTATCTGATTGGTTGTGCTACATAAGATATACTTTTACAATGATTTCAATTTATATGATATTTTTATTGTTTGAGTTTTTTTTTCAAAGTTGGTTTTGTAAGAGGCCGCCTACTTTTGATATAAAATTAGGCACGGTCCAAGCCCAATATTAAGAAAGAACATGTCACCTCTTTTAAATAATGTGATATACTTTAATCTATTTAGGGACCTGTATAATCTATTTTGTGAAAAGTTTAATCAATTCAGTAATGATATTCTTCAACTCATTCAGTGACTAGTTTAATCCGTTTCGTAAGACTAGCGAGTTATTTTTTGAAATTGTTTGTTGTAGTTCGAGAATCAAGTAAACAAATAAAGGAGAAGAGAAGGGATACCTAGAATAGTGTTAGATTAGATTAAAATGGAATGGGCTTGTTAGAAAAGTTCAATATTAAATTCGTCTAATTTTATGTTAAATTAGACCGTCTATTTTAATAATTTGTGATATATATATATATATATATATATATATATATATATATAATATATAATTAATAATATATAATATATATATAATATATATATATATATATATATATTAATATATATATATATATATATATATATATATATATATATATATATATATATATACTCATATAAAGTAGACATTTAACAAGACTTTGTCCTCCCTTTCCCTCCATTGTTTGTTTTCGTTTGATTTCGAAACTTGACGGCCCTAATAAGAATTGGTAGAGATGTATATATACTTTTAATGCATATATGTGTGATTAGTTAACTAGAGATCAATGCAACTTGGATGGACAAATCAAAAGGATTACCTTCCTGGCTTTAGCAACTCTATTTTCAAGCTCAGCTTTAGCTCTAGATTGTCTTCGCCTCAAAATGCCATGGTACTGCTTAGCATTTACATAGATGGGCTCATAATTTGCTGCTTCTCCAGGCAGAGGTACTCCTCCGCTAGAATGCATTCCCTCATAGTAACCCTGTGTGCAGCACCATGATTCCATGATCAGCTAGTGAAATTATACATATATATATATATAGAGTTGGGTGCTATTGACAACTCTAAGAACCATTTAAAATGAGCAATATATATATAAAAGTGATGATGGAAAGTTTTCTATTTATTCTAGTCCTATTTTTCTACAAACATAGACACATAGTTATGAAATTTGGTAAAGTTCAACTAGACTTGGTTTCAAATTTCTCTATCTTATAGAAGTGTATCCATATGACCATATGAAATTTGTGTAAGAGTTTTAGATTAAGATATATCTACCCCCATATGTTCAAGCTACCTGAAAACTGATCAACTTATTGTGTTATTCTCCCATTATCTTTCAGATTCTCTACATGCACGTTGGATGTGCACATGAAATATCTTGGGAATTAAGATACTAAATCTTGATCACTATCCTTAGAGCCTTACTTATGTTCGGGCAATTTTTTCGGATCTTGAAAAAGCATCAACATACTTGGAACCTCTTGACAAAGCTATCAATTTAGAACTTTCAAATTTTCGTAAAATTCAAGGAAACCATCATGAGCAAGTGATTTAATGTTGATACTATCTAGCCAACAGAATGGTAGGGTGGAGTGTAAACATCGTCATATCCTTAATATAGCTCAGGCTCTTAGGTTTCAGGCTAAATTACCTAAAGATTTTTGGAGGAGTGTGTCCTTACAGCTGTTCATGTTATAAATATTACCCCTACTCCAATAATACCAAAAGCGTTCAAGATGAACCTACCAAACCAATCAGCTCTTCGACTAATAAGAGTCAACCAATAGAGACTTTTGATCCCTTTCATTTACTTAATACGGTCGTTCCTTTGGGAGGAAACCGACCTTTGGATGACGGATGCTTGATAACTAAGAACAGATCAATTATGAAAGCTCTTTTCTACTATTTCATCCATGTCTACCTATACCACAAAGGGAAAAGAGGACAATGTAAATTGCTCGAGAAGCAATATTCCACATGCCAATGAGTGTGTACCTGATCAGAATTTAAAACAGTTATGGAAATTTCTGAAGCGGTTCCCAAAGAGTCAAAATCGGTGCACTTTTTCAAGAACAAGCTCAACCAAGCTAAGTTTGGTTTTATCAACAAGCATAAAAACTTGTCTACTTTACATCTTCTTCTACCTATGCTAACCTGAGCGAGCTATCTACTATCTACTATCTACTCTCTACTCATCTCATCATAAACCTGGTGAATACTCTTGGATGTCTATGTGTGTTGCACCAAAGATGGTGATCCAGAGACAATACGACGAACTATCTACTAATCTCATCATAGGTAGCTCAATGGATATGGATCAAGAACTTGAAGATGCCAGCACAAAGGAGGTTATGATCATCAAAAAAGAAAATAATGATCAAGGACTAACAATGGATGTCGATGTCAAAGTGATTGACGTAGTGACATATTCTTCACTACAGATACGGATTAGTGACACTTTAGTTGGATACTTCATTTTAAACTAAAAACTTGACTTTTTTTACAAAATAGCCGAGTCGGACACTTGGACACCCATATCCGAGTAGACAATGTGTCTCAGTAACATAAGTAGATTGTAGACATATGGTTTTCGAATGGAACCTTAAACAGTTTTTTTGTTTGGTTAAATGAAACATTGATTATGGGCTTTCTAATCCTTCATCCCTAACAAATATTTATTATATAACCTAATTATTTCTTTAAACAATAATAAGTTCACTTTTCTTAGCCTTACTTTTCTTCTCTCAAGCTAACTGCCCTTGTCTACTGTATTGTCATTGATATGAACCTTTCTTGGAGAAAATTTCTTACAACCATGTACTATCGGTGATCGGTCCTTAATCTATTGCATGAGCTTGACTGATGTTCGGATGTTCCCCCACCTCACCAGCAATCCATTATACTAATCAATACCAAGTTTAACTCCAAAAACGAAGCATCTTGGTATTGACTACCACTTCGTTGTGAAACGGGTGTTACTCGTGTCACATACATTTTCAGCAGGGGCGGCTTTTAGCATGTTCAACATGTTCCATGGAACAGGGCCCCTTAATTATGAGGGCCCGAAATAGAGAAAGTTCAAGAAAAAGTTTATCTACTTATTTAGACTATTTTTTTTTTATAATATGATTATAAGAAGTATGGATGAGCTATTGTATTATTGAATTCTTCAAATATGAGATCGCACAGGGCCTCTATATAGTTCGAGACGGGCCTGATTTTCAGTCACGATCAACTTGATGCTCTCACAATGTCATTTACTTAATCAGACATTAATATTCAAGATTAGACTCAATCTTCGATTGTCCATCTTATAGGGGAATGACAGACATGTCATAAACAAAGACCAAGTTAATGATATATAATTACCTTAATATGTATTATTACTCTCTCCGTCTCATTATAATCGTCAAAATTACCTTAGAAGTTCCAAAATAGCTATCAAGTTTGCATTATTAAACAATAAAGATATTTAATGTGCCACAAAGTTTAAATCTTTTTTATTTTTAAGGACACTAAATTCAATTCTTATTAGTCAAAAGGAATACAAAGAGTAGAAAACATAGATATAAATGATATTCCCTTATTGTTTTTTTATATTTACAAAATATGACAACTAAAATGAAACGGAAAGAGTATATTATATATTATTGTCAATATTGCAAATATTATTGTTTTACTTGTTATCATATATAGTATGTGTAGTGTCCATTAGCATAGGTTTTAAGGAAAATAATTTTTTCTTATTGTTGTTTAAATTGGTCCTACCTTAAAAGTTTTGTATCAATTGGACTCTGACTTAGGCTTCGTTATGTTCAATTTATTTTAATTTATTTCACAAAAATAAAATAAAATAAGATAAGCTTAGTTCAGATGATATAAGATAACTGCTCAACTAATTTTAACTTATTTTAGAAAAAAATAAGATAAGATCAAATCAGATAAAATAAGAAAAAACTAGACAAAATAAGTTGCATCAAACGAACCCTTCTTTAAAATTTGACACAATGCAATGTGACACTACAAAAAATATTAAACTTATTTAAATCTATTAAACCGAACTTAATTTGTGTGGCCCTTTATATGTATTGAAATACATAGAAATAAGTTGAGGGGAAAATAGACTAATCTCAAAAGACCATTTTTCCACAAGTTCATAAGTTGAATAATATTATAAGAGACCTAAGGGAAAGAGATCTAAATCTGAGTTAACTCAAAAAGTTTTTGGGTTAAAGCTTACCTATAATTTTATTGTTTAAAATCATGAAACATTCGAATTGAATATGATTTCAAAAGGTTAAATTTGGCAATTAGTGGCCATTAGTTGATTCAATCGTTACTGCTCCTAATAAAACAAGTTCAGGAGAATCTGCATGCTGCCATTTACTTGTCTAATTATACTACTAGACAAACTAGTTGCTGAATATCCAATTGCTAGCTTGTATGATCGACGGTCACAAATTCTTAAAAAGAAAACAAAATTGCACAAGTGAAGCCAGAGAGAGAGAGAGAGATTAGACTAAATTACAGTATTATGATGAGATAGTCCAGCTTGATTAGAACCTGGCATGTGGTACTCATGTATCATTTGAGGATGATCCATTGGAAAAATTCCAAGTTGCAATTCTTGCTTCGGTTGTTCACCATATTTACCTATAAAAATAATAATTAATCTTAGCAACATATGATTTGATTATTCTACTACTATATATGCTACCTACGTCCAAAATTAATTGTCACGCTATCAGTTTATTTTATATATCTATTTATCTTTTGACATCGAAAAAATTTGTATTAATTAAATCATCTGGTTACCTTACTCGTCCAAATGAAAATCTTTGGATCAGGTTGGACTAATAGTGGGCCGAATCCAACCCACTATTAGTTCATCATACACTATATAAATGTATTAGAGTGACAATTACGGCCCGTTTGGTAGTTGGTTATATATGGTGGTAATGGGAATGAATTTGTGTGTAAATTTGTGAAAAATATCATTGTTCATTCCCATGGTAATGCTAATTTATCCTAAAGTGTCCACTTTCCTTCTTGAATTTTCATTTCCATCCAATACCACCTTGTAGGGTGGTAATGAGTGGTAATGAAAATTGATTCCCCTTAGAGACAAAAACACAAGTTTAGGGGTGATATTGCTTGTCCATGGAGAAAAAATGCCTCCCCATGGAGATTTTAAGGGTCCTTCCCTAATAAAATTACACTTAAAAATTCATTCCCATTACCGCAATTTATTAACGACTACCAAACGGACCGTTAAGGTAATAATTGATTCCTGGTCGAGATAGTATCAATCATTGAGATTTCAAATTGGAAAAAATTTGTATGATAATGTGACATATATAATACTGGTTTAACGTTCATTTTAATTGAAACATATAAATAATAGTATGGAATTTAAAATTAAGCAATAAACTTACATAATTTGTAAATGAAATACCTAAGGACACAATGGGATTGTTGGAATCTTCATGAAAACTATAGTTAAGATTTGAGCTACATTCCATAGACAGATAAGATGAGGATGAAGGTGGATCATTCAAGAAGTTGTCGGACCAACATATCACTTGAGAATGAGAATGGGATGTTGATGATGATTTGCTGCTAAAGTATTGTTCAGCCTTTTGATTCATTGCTGATCTTTTGACTTATAATATAAATATGTACTTATGTGCTTTATTTAGTAAGTCTTCACACTTCCTACTAACTCAGAGAAACACCTGAAAAAGCAACATGATAAATATATTCAATATGTTATTTTTTTTAAAAGTAATATAATTAATTATATGTCACAATAATGATAAAAGAAAGGAGACACAATAAAAGAAATTAAAAAAAGAAAGACATGAAACATAGAAAATTAGAAAAAATTAAAGAAAACAATTAATCAATACCCTAGCTAGCCAATCAAAGGTAATAATAAAAAAAAAATTGAAAGGAGGAGCGAGGAAAATGACCAATTAAGGAAAAAAAAAGTCATGTAAAAGAGGTAAAACATGGAGTAAATAACAATGGAAAATAATTATTTACTCACCAAATTAGGCTTAAGGTATAAATCAAACTGTAAAAATTGACAAAGTATAATTATCTTAAATCAATATGGACACTACTAGTCATTAATCCTGATTATTGTACAAAAAGAACATTTTTTTCAAAAGAAACAGAAGTATATATACTAAACATTATTGAATTGAATTTAAAATTTTGGACAAACATAATCAGATCTTGTACTTTAGATAAACACAAGCTAGAACAAAGTGTGAACTGCATGAAAATAATTACTACAGAAGAGCAAACCTACTATGTGTGTGTGGCTGAAGAAGCAGGAAGAAACCTTAATTAGCTTGTTTGTTCCAAAGCTCCTAGGCAACCTTTGAAAGCTTCCCTTGATTTAGGCACAATAATAAGTTTGATTTATTTTCACTCTTTAAAACTGTATGTTTTTTGGTTTGTTCTCATGTGAGGTGGGGGTGCATTTAGTATTGGCCCAATTCTTTTGGGTATAATGGCCGGTGTTGTGACTTAAAAGATGACGTTCATCTTACGTTGAACAAGTGAGAGAAGTTATGTATGTGGTCTTAAAGTTGAGGTTGTATGTGTTGTGTTAGATGTAACAAAACCATTTAAAAATGTTTTGTTTTCTAATTATGATAATGAAACGGACTGATCTAGGATCCTATCATTGAAATTTTCCATATATATCAATCAATCTAGGACAGGCTTTGTAACTAGGGAAGGACATAAACAATCGGATATACCACTTAGATCCCAAGAGCCCCTAATGATAAGTGAGAGGTAACTTTAAGTGTCATTTGTGTTTGTATATTCTCTAAGATACATCTTTAGTTAGTTATTCAATATCTTTAGTAAGATAATAGTAAAAATTATAAAAAGTTAATTATATAAATATACACAATGAAATAGATAAATCTCATATGACTATTGTATGTAAATTCGTTGCAAAATTTGTTTGATTATCGGACTCTAAAGTAGCATCTGAAAAATATTATGAAAAATATGTAACTCTAAAAATTAAGGTCCCTTTAAAATATTTACTTATATCATTATTCTTTTTTTTTTTTTGATTGGGAAATTAAGTCAGCCCAAGGGCTAACCCCTACCAGGCTACTAGCCTTGTAGGAACTACCAGCACATTGGCTGGTAATACATGCAAAGCATGCTAAGGAAATACTCCAGCATAATGCTGGGGGTAAGGATCGAACCCCTGACCTCAGAGATAAGAGGGGAGTGCTCTATCACATGAGCTAGCTCCTCATCCTTTATATCATTATACTTTAATTGGGACATTTTGTCATTTAGAATTTTTTTTATATAGTACATATGACTCTTAAATTTTTTTCTTTACATAGGTTAACCATTAGCCTATCATATGTCTCTAACTTTTACTTTCCTTCTATCTATCTTTTTCACCTTTTTTTTTTTACTTTTACTATCCTTTTTACTACCTTGCCTTTTTGTTTAATCCATATAAAAAAGAAATATTCCAATAAAAATATGAACAAAATAACACCATAAGGTCTAATTCCTACCATTGAATGAAACCGAGCTTGGTCAATATAATGTCACCAACCTATCTTACTCTTTTGTTCTTTCTTTTAAGTCACTTATATTGAAGCAAAGAAAAGTTCAATACGTGGTACGAAATTTAAAATAGCACCTACTATTTCGTTGATGTAGAAAAAACCTATTAATTATTTGTGGTGCTAGTCTTTTGTATCCTTTATTCTCTTTTGAAGTACGTGATTACATTGAAGGAAAGTGAAAGACCGTACATTTTTCCTGTGTTAAACAATTGCTTCTATTATTGTGGTTTGTTGTGTCACATACTGACATATCACATTACAATATTACACCAAACTTACATTTTTAGTATTGTCTCCCCTACGTAAGTAGCAAACAGAAATAGATAATAATAGCATAGCCACAAGTTCTAAGGAAATCTACAAGCAATTGGATTCGTCAATTTTGTTAGCATTGCAACAAGTAGATATCCAACAAGTGTTCTTTCCCCCTTTTGAATTAAAGACCAAAAATACTAATGCATTTTTACTTATCCTTCTATTAATTGCAGCAATTAAAGATCATTCTTTTTATCAATTAAGGCGGTAGTATACTACTCCTAATATATTAACAACTACGTAAAGGTTTAGTATATTCGTCTCAATTATATTTTCAATATATAACTAATACTCCCTCCGTCTCAAAATATAGTTCTCATTTCTATTTTGGAAGTCAAAATTTAAAACTCTTAATCATATATTCTCATTAATGTATACGAGAGAACATATTCATGTTAGGTCTTGTTGGATTCGTCTCAACGTGTACATTCATAATATCTATTTTTTTATATTTTTTACTAATACGAAATACAAGATATAATAGGTCAAAGATACGTCTCGGAGACTGTGCAAAAAGAAATGGGAACTATATTTTGAGACCGAGGGAGTAGATAAATGTCAAAGTTATGTGCTAGATCGTGTAAGAAAACGTAACAATTTATAAATAAATAAAAAAAAAAAGTGAGAAAGGTTAAAGAAGATATGATTCGACACATTTCTATCTGTGTAATGGTTATACATCCTTCGAGCCTTTTTCTTATAGGTTGTTTTATTTATTTATGCCACAATTTCATTTAAGATTCTACAAATACCATTCTTTTTCCTATTTAAAGATCATCCCTCTATTTCTATGTTTTCACATACATCGAGAATCCTTTGTAGATAAAGAGACAACCCGAAAATTTTAAGTTTCTTTATTAGTAATTGTTGGTAATAATAAGCTAAAGAATGTCAACCTCAAAATTATAGGCCGATCATAAAAAGTCTATATTAAGTTAATTAAGAGAGCTTGCAACGTGTCCATGCAAGACCTAGAAAAAAACCAATACCTGCCTTAGCGGGCCCCCCACGTGCCTAATACAATGATGTGGCCGTTAATGCCAGTATTGAAGCTTAGATGAATAGGAACCAATTAGTTTGAATACACGTGTCGGCAGATTCTGGACTATAGAGATACTTTTACTAAAGTGAGAAAGTTGAACCCCTAAGATTTGCACACGTAGAAATAGCACTTTATGCCATTTTAGGGAACTGTGAGAAAGTATACAAAATAAAATAAAAGGGACACCTAATACTAGACTACAAAAAGGTCTCTGCTTTGGGAGCTATGCTATGGGGGCACTTTCTCAATCATGATCAATGAATCACCCACCCTTCACATTCTTTTCTTATCCGAAAATGATGCTTCCATATCATGCTAACTTAATACTACTTCACGATCTATTCTTGTGGTTTCTTATCTTCCTCTCAAAATCGATCCAAAAAATATATATGTGTATATGTAGAAAGGAAAATGCTTTATAAAATTAATTGATGTGTGCTTATGTCTTATATGGTAGATTTCTAAATTTATACTTTCTTCGTCTTTTAATAATAAACGTAATACACGTTAATAGGAAGAAAATGATTTGTTGCCCTTTCATTCCACTGATTTCCCATATGTATACAAGTGTGAGATATATCAAATATGTAAAGTACATCAATTAGGGATAGATTTTAGGTAACGAGATATCCTAAAATAATCTCTAATATCCTAACACCCCCTCCCCCCTCAAGTTGGAGCCTGAGGGTTGGAAATGCCCAACTTGACAAGAAGAAACTCAAATTGGCGTTTTCCAAGAGCTTTTGTAAAAATATCTGTGAGCTAAGAAGTGGTAGGCACATAGGTAGGCGAAATCAAGCCATCTTTAATAGCATCACGCACGAAGTGACAATCAACTTCAATGTGTTTTGTGCGTTCATGAAAAACAGGATTTTTCGCAATGCGAAGTGTCGACTGACTATCACAAAAGAGTGGAATAGCCTTGGGATGATGAACACCAAGACTAAGTAACAAACCCTTCAACCACTTGAGTTCACAAGTAATAGCAGCCATAGATCGATAGTCAGCTTTGGCAGAGGAGCGGGAGACAGTTGGTTGTTTCTTGGTTTTCTAGGAAATAGGAGAGTGACCAAGAAAAACAAGCCAACCAGTGAGAGATATACAAGTAACTGGACAAGCAGCCCAGTCAGAGTCACACCACCCCTGGAGAGTGAGAGTACTATCAGCATGAAGAAGAATACCCTGCTCGGGAGTGCCTTTCAAATATCGAACCACTCGAAGCGCAGCATCCCAATGCTCAATACGAGGCTCTTGCATAAATTGAGATAAAATATGAACTGAGTAGGCTAGATCAGGTCGAGTGACTGCTAAGTAGATAAGACGACCCACAAGGCGTCGATAGGCAGCAGGATCAGAATAGAGAGCACCCGCAGCCAAACCAAGCTTGTGATTTTGCTTAATGGGAAAGTCAACAGGCTTGGCACCCAATAGACCAACCTCAGAAACAATGTCGAGAGTGTACTTCCGCTGACATAAGAATAAGCCAGAAGAACTACGAGCAACCTCAATCCCCAAGAAAGTACTTTAACGAGCCAAGATCTTTCATATGAAAGCAATCACTGAGATAGGCAATCTTTATCAGGTAATGTTTCAAAACTAGTTTACTACTAATTCAGCCTTTCATAGAATTGGTAGGGTGATTATGACCTGGAAATCTAGTGTCTACTATTGATGTAAGAGGGGGTGCAAGTCATGGTTACATTGTATTATGTCTCCTAAAAATGGATCTCCTAGCTTTATTTGATTGCACATTTGTTTTTGCTTTCAATGATAGAAGGGATAGAGAAGTTTTATAGGAGGAGTCAGAGACTCTTTAAAGTAATATTAAAGGACCATGAGTTATGTGTGGGGACTTTATTTATTTGTGTTCTCAATAGTGATGAAAGAGTGGGTGTTCAGGTGAGGAGTTGGGAGATGGAACCACTAAGAAGGTGCCTGAATAACTGTGAGCTTCATGATATTAATAACACTGGAAATTTATTTGCCTAGAATAATAAACAAGATGGTAGCATAGTGCTAGGATTTTCTCAATGATTGATAGAGTTGTAGCTAATCAATTATGGGAAGATGATAGCTTAGTTCTAGGATTTTCTAAATGAAGGGGAGTTTGATCACTCGCCAGCACTCCTTTTAAGTACTTCACAATGTAGAAAAGCTCAAATAGATTTGAGGAGGTTGTGAAGAAGGTCGGGTGCAACGTTACTGTATTAGGGAATAAAATGTTTAAAATAAACCAGAAACTGAAAATGGTTAAGAAGGAACTAAAGGAGATTAACAAGAGTGGTTTTCTTGAGTTGCAAGCTGAAGTGATTAAAGCAGTTGTTGCAATTGAGGATGTACAGACCAAAATGCATGAGAATTCGAGAGATTTACAGATTGCAACTGAAGAGTTGGTGAAAGTTCATGATTACAAGGCTAAACACACATCTATGTCGCTTTTGAAGCAAGCCAAAGTAAATTGGCTCACAGATGGTGATGAGAACATTTCACTATTTCATCAGAGTATAAAGTAGAGAAGAATTCAAAATTCTGTCTATGGGATCTACGATATGGTTGTGAATGGCATGACTCTTATGAGGCTATGATGCAGTGAAGAATGCTTTTTTGGAGTATTATCAAGCTTTACTTGGTAATGAACAGGTGCATGTGACTCCACTTAATAGAGAAATTGTTAGAGAAGGAGATATCCTCACTCAAGAACATAAGGCAGGCATGTTAGCTCCATATACATCATGAGGATGTAAAAAAAGCAACGTTCTCTATAAATGGAAACAAGGGACCTGGGCCTGATGGCTTTGGAGGCTTCTTTTTCAGTTTAACTAAGAATATTATTGATGGAGAGATAACTGAAGCAGTCTTGGAAATCTTTCATCATGGTAAGATGTTAAAAGCTCTCAACACTACACTTATTCCAGAGAAGACATGCCCAAAAAATGTGAGTGAATTTCGTCCCATTTCTTGTTGCAATACTTTATACAAATGAAACACAAAAATGATAAGTCATAGATTAAGGTTGATTTAGACTTATGCCATTAAAGATCCTCATAGTGCTTTTGTACATAGTAGAAATGTTATACCTAATATCATGATTGTGCAAGAAACAGTGAGGCATTATGATAGGAAACCTGCTAGACCTAGTTGTATCATTAAGCTTGATATACAAAAAGCTTTGATACTATTAACTGGGATTTTTTAAAGGAAATAATGCTTGCCTTGGAGTTTCCATAGAAGTTTGTCAATATTGTCATGGAGTGTGTAAGTACTCCTAAGTTCTCTTTAATGACTAATAGGGAAATGAATTGTTTTTTTTTTGCTCCAAAGAGGTGATTGAGACAGGGTGATTCCATGTCACCTCTACTCTTTGTTATATGCATGGAGTACCTTGCTAGGATTCTTGTGAAAATGAGTTGAAATGATCAATATCATCCTAGATGACAGGTTGTGAAGCTCACTCACCTTTGTTCTGCTAATGATCTAATACTATGCTCTAGGGGAGATTATGCTTTTGTTACATGATGTTAAGAGCATTTAAATTATTCTCTGACTCTTCTGATTTAAAAGACTAATGCACGAAAGTCTATTTGTATTGTGGCATGGAGGAAAATGATAATATAAGAATTCAACAAGTTTTATGGCATTGTGAAAGATAATATGCCTTTTAGATATTTGGGTGTGCCAATTTCTTCTAAAAGAATCACAACAGCTCGATGTAAGAATTTAGTAGAGGAGATGACTAATAAGATAAGAGTATATGGAGTTCCAGGAATATCTCTTACTCAGGAAGGATGAAATTGATCAATTCTATTCTTATGAGCATCCATGTATATTGGGATCATGTTTTCATCTTGCCATGCAATGTTATTCATAATAATGAGTGTGTTTGCAGAGCTTTTTGTATAAGCAGGTAATTATTTTTGCTCTAAAGGGGGGTATGTTACATTGAAGGAGTGTGTAATAGCAAAAGCTAGGATGGTTTGGGGTTTAGAGAAATGAAGAATTGGAATGTGACTAGCATTGGCAAATATGTGTGAACTATTGCCACCAAGAAGGATAATGTTTGGGTTAAATGGATGCATGTTATATATATCAAGAAGAGGAGTGGTACGACTATCATCCTACAAGTAAGAGTAGTTGTAATGGAAATGTATTTGTGCTCTGAAGGAGCAATTGAAACGCATATATAGCAGAAGTTATTTCCACCAAAATACAGTATACAACAATGTAGTCTATCCCAAAAAAAAACATACCAGGAGATGTTTGATCTAAAGAAAATGGTGTATTGGGATGCTTATGTATGGAATAGACTGAGTGTAGCAAAATATAAGTTTATAAATTGGTTGGATATGAAGGGAAGGCTTCATAGTGCAGCAAGAATAGCAATTTACAACAGGAATACACCAATTGATTGTTTGTTGTGTGGCAGTTTGCCTGAAACTTAAGAACACATTATGTTCAAATGTTGCTACGATAGGAAAATATTGTATCGGGTTAAGTAATGGATGGAAGTAGACTCGCAACTAGATGATATTCACAGACTGATCAGATTGATTAATAGATGTGGAAGATCAAAGTTTCAGATTGCAGCATGTATGCGGCAACTGTAGGGATGGTTTGGCAAGCTCGTAATGATATTGAATGGAACCAGAGGGTACCTAGAGTTCAACATAGAGCTGTCAAAAAATGACCTGATCTGACAAACTGACATGAATCTGTAATGAACTGTAACTGACTTACACCTGAAATTTTGGTACACCAGGTCACCTGTAACCTGGCTAGTGCCAGCCTGATAATAATTGATAGATTATCTTAATCCAATACTCTATGACCTCAACCTGAACCGACACCCACGCAAAAAAGATTGATAATTGAAGTGATTCGACATGACAACTATCTGAACCTGATTCCACACCTGACCTAATTAGGACCTGAAACCGATTATAACTTGACGCAACTTGTTATTGTCTCGACTTGTTACAACTCGTTACCCGATTTAACAGGACCTTGTATATGATTTTACCCGACTTGTTGCTACATATTAGTCGATTTTACCTGACTTGTTGATTTTTGATAACTCGACTTGTCATTGACTTCACCACATAAACTAACACTACTACAAAAAGGCATATAACTAGATGAACTATTCAAGAATTAATTTTCAATGAAATCTTAAATTATAATACAAATTTGAAGCAATGCCACACAAGTTTCATGAGCCATCCCATACAAGCGACTCGAAACCAAGTATGGCACAACCCAATTAATTACAACACAACCCGATAAATATCGACCTGGACTTGACTCGGACTTGACCCAAATGTTTTTCTCCTGACTTGATAAGTATCTGAACCACGCACAACCTGAAAGCACCCACTATAAACCCGCAATAAACCCAACTCGACACCACATGACCACGAAAGATGATCTGTACCGAATTGACCGTGTCGAACCCGAAAGAAGAAACAAACCGATGCAGACCTGACCGAATTACGACCGTTTCCAACCTGCACTTAACCTGTTTGATTCATTGACTTGACACGACCTGACCGAACATGACCGAAAACCTGAGGTGATCCAACATGAATCCAACTCGAGTAACTTGATTGACAGCTCTCTTCAACATATGGTACAATGAATTAGAAGAAGAATATTCCTAGTTTTACCTAAGAAAATATCTTGCGCATATAAGAATTGGTTTTACACTTTATAGATGTTGTTATAATTTGTTAGTTTCTTGGTGGTTCAATACAGTGTTTGTTAGCTTGAGTAATTTTGAGAGGGGGAGGGTCCAACCTAGGTTGTAATGTTTTTTTGGTGTTAATATATCATTTAATTTCCTAACAAAAAATAATTATCCTATAGTGTTTGTGTTTAGGATCCATTCTTAATTAATTAATATCAAAAACATTCTTAATTTGTGGGATGGACTTCCCAACTTCGACTAATTACAAGTTAGTAATCTTACGTATTAATATAGGTATGCTTTGACAAGATGCACTACATTTTGCCTTCACTATTAAGGAGTTTGATTATTTGTTATCTAATTTAAGGATTTCGTTTTTGAAGCTTGCAATACTAAATCATATCTACAATATATGAAGGAGGGGATTCTTGCAATGGCATATAACATTAATCTCTATTATATAAGTCAAGGGAGGAGGTGTGGTGTCCTCTTTTGAAGTGACTAAAATACCCTTAATGATCTAATTAATGGAATTAAAAAAAATTACAAAAGCAAATCATTTAAAAATTCTCATTCCAACTTGCCATTTGAAACAAGTTTAAAATGGTATATGCATCAAATACTTCAATCAAAAATTAAATGGACAAAATATTTATACCTTATAAAAAAAGATGGCATACATAACGTGCACATGAAAAATCTGAACATTCACTACCTTTGATACTCTTTAATTCAGTTAAACCAACTCATTATTTTTGTTCTTTCTGTTCAATATTCATTCACATAAAATTAATGTTAACAATCACTCACAACCTTTTTATGTTTTTTACATTAGCGAATTAATATATCTAAATTCATCTAACTGTTGAATTTTTCACATTTAAGTTTAACCACAAATAAAGTACGAATGGAGTATCGAATAGAATAATAAATTTTGAAATTAACGCACGCATCGCGTGCATATGAAGGCTAGTTAACAAATAAATGAAGAAGAAGAGGAAGATTTAGCATTTGGTTGTTTGATCCTATTAAGACTTCCATCCAAGCTTTAGGATATCCAACAAATTAAGGAAGTGGGAGGATGTAAAGAATTTTTTTAGAGAATTCCTTGCATTATTGCTAATTCCAATTAGCAAGCTGCTAATTTGGACGATCAATCAATCGTTATGATTATGATTAATCTTATGCATGCTCATATGATCATCTAATCTGCATATGTATACAAATGAGAATAAATTTCAACTACACGATTGGATTAGAGTTACAACACTTCTTCAATAAAGTGTTTCCTCCGAATAAACTTTGGGCCCAAAATAAATATTTTTTTCAAAAAAAAAAATCTTATATTTTTTTTGGAGTTACATCACTTTTTTGTTAGAGTTACATTGCTTATTTTTTAGAATTACAACCCGTAAAATTCATTCTCATTTCTCATGTAAGTATGCACTTTCATATACTCTCTCTATGCTACTTTCACTAATCACAATTATGTGTCTTAGGGTTAAAGGATTTAGGATTTTGAGGATTTGGTGTTTTGAGGTTAAGGGTGTAGCGGTTTTGAGTTTGAGAATTAAAGGTTAAGGGTTTGAGGTTTATTTAGTATATTAGGTATAGGTCTTAAGTTTAAGGATTTAGACTTTAGGAACTTGGGTTTCGAGTTTTAGAATTAGGGTTTTAGGGTCAAAGGTTTACGACTTAAGGTTTAGGTTAAAGGGTTTAGAGTATGTGGTTATAGACAAGGGTTTAGAGTTATAATGTTATATGGTTTATTATTTTAAAGTTAGTTTATGGAGTGTTTGGTTCATATGATTCTAGTATGAGATATTGGTTTAGAATGAGCAGATATCACACCTAGTGTTTGTTTAATGAATTGATAGATTTAAAACCCATACCTCAAACCCCTAAGGTATGGGGTTTAGAAACCCAAAAGGGAGGTGTGTATGGCTCATACTAATACCTATAGGCAACAAATACAAGAAAAAATTGCATTCGCAAATAAAACCAAACACATGGTATTAGGTAGTGATGGCCACTGGTGTGGGCTGGGCGGCTAGGCCGTGGACCATAGCATGCTAGGTTGAGATTTCATGGCACATGACCTGACCGTGAAATTCATGGGTTGGGTGGGCTGGCCCGCTGGCTAAAAATCATGACCCACACCGATTTGTTACCGGTGTTCATGGTTAGTGAAGCGATTTTCGAGATTCATAGGCTAGCAGGCTGGACCAGGTTGGTGGGCCGGCATGAGAATTTTTTTAATTTTTTCAAATTATTTAATCATTGGTATTATTCATTATTGTTACATAAAATTTTCAAAATGAATTAAAATATATACAATATTAATGAATAATTTCATTATTTTTGAATTTGATTGAATTATAATATATGCAATTTGATTAAAATATACACAATTTGGATGAATAATTACTTGGGTAGGCCTAGTTCGGTTCATGGGTCGAGCTGGACCGATTTCGTGGTCCAGATTGGGCGATTTTGGTAGCATGCTTTAGTGGGCTAGGTTCGAGACAACCCACCTACTAATTTCACGGTCCGATTCGGGCTGAACTGGACTTTTCAAGGGCTCGTCCCACGAGGTGGATTGGCTGGATCGTTGATGGGTCAAATTGGCCCGCACTGTTGGTCATCTCTAGTATCACGTATCAAGGTCCAAACCTACCATTTTGATTTCATTATTAATTCCAAACTCATACGTATATATGAACCAAATGCCCCATTAAGGTTTTAGGATCATAGGGATTAGACTTAAGAGTTTAGGTACTAAGGTTTTGGGTTTTTATTATTGGGCTATGTTTTAGTTTTGTAAACCTGACATCCTGACCCAATCAGAATAGACTTGCATCCATAATCTGTCATGCCCACCTTCAATTAATCGAAGTCCAGATCCTAATGGGCTAAACATAATTCATGCTTGAAAAGGATGAACACAATGGAAAAGAAAAACAAAGAACTCTCAAACAAAATATTAACAATGAGTATTAATTTAATCTGAAGTTTTAAAACTTTTTTTTTTTATTAGTTAACTTCTACTAGAAATAACTTGTAACAACTAAAGGTTTGAAAAAATACATTATTTATTAGATTAATCTGTGTTATGAGCCTCATTTTACATAAACTTCTTTTGCTATATACATTTCTTTTTAAAAAAGAAAAGTTGAAATTTTTTTAAGTATTCTTTATTAAAAAAACATGTGTTTTATTTAACTTATTTTTGCTTATATGAACTTATTAGACATTATTAGTTTTTCTTAAACTTTTATCTGCACTTATTCGACTTCATTTTGCAAGAGTGTCACATTTTATTTTGTGAGTGTCAAACCTTATTGTTGCTTATTTTTGTCGAACTAAATTTCTCTGAATTAAATAGACTTATTAGTCCTTATCTGAACTTATTTTTTCTGATAATGACACAAAATAAGGTGAATATATCAAACCCATCTTTACATTTGGAAGTTTATCATTTTATTATTTGGTCAAGTTTATCGTTGTTATAAAAAATTTGGAGGTGGGCCTATCCACCTATCCGTCACCAATCCAAAAGAAACAAAAAATGCCACTATCTCGGTTTTTTTAGTAACAACTTTAGATTTCTTTTGATTTCCAATATGCAACTTTCATAACTAATATCCCAATTTTTCTTGACACTTTCCTAACTATTCAGAGTTCACTCATGGTACACTCGGGTGTACCATAGTACAATCAAGGGTATTTTTGTAATAAATTAAAACTTCAGGTGCTCATTTGACACCAAATTTGCTCATATGGGAATTTTGCTCATTTACTCATTTGCTCCTTTTGCTCATTTTATAATAAAAGTGTTTGCTCATTTTCTTAAATAAATAGAAATATTTGCTTATTTGTTCATTTTGTTCATTTGCTCATTTTATAAATATTCTCAACTATTCATTAGTAAAAGTTATAAAATGCTGAATAGCAAGAACGCAAGGATTCCAAGATTTCTGACAAGGCTGAGATATTGCAAAGAATATAACGCCAGAAGAAATAACGATCTGAAATACAATATGAAATAATTGGATTTAGCAACTCAAAATTTAGATAGTAAGAATCAGAGCTGTATAGAAATGTTTGCCATACATAAGTGACAATTTGACAAGCATACTGTCAGTCTTTTCCTCAACTAAATGCAAAGAAAACATTTGCATGCCCTAATGTGAGGTCAAAAGCTTTACAAACCCATCTATCCCTTCAAAATTCTACAGAATTCTTACCATTAAGTTAGTACTGTTATGCATGGGCAGGATTAAAATCTTCAAGCTAGTTCTGCTCCTGTTAATCTGTCTTCCTGTAAAGTTCTCGAGTGAAATGGAGGCGGCGGGGGTTCAACTGTTAATGTACCCTCTAGAACATTCACAACTTCACCCATTGACGGTCTCATTCTTTCATCGAATTGCAAACACCAGAACGCGATTCTAAGGGCGCGCTCTAGTTCTTCAAACTCTACTTCACCTTCAATCCTCTTATCCACAACCCTCCATCCGTAACCACTAACCCATTTGTTGTAAGACCACTCACAAACATCTTCATGACTACTTTGGCGCCCACTTAAGAGATAGAGTACTATCTTACCAAAGTCTTCCACATCTTTCTCTGCATAAGTGTCAATGCCATCTAGTTTTTGCAAGCCAAATTCTGTGACCTTAGCTTCCAAGTTTTCATTCAACATTACATTTCCACATTTCAAATTCCCGTGGCTTACAAAATCCCTACATTCTGTATGCAGATAAGAAATGGCTTTTGCAACACCAAGACATATTAACATTCTATTTCTCCAAGTAAGCCTTTTGCATGACTCGAGATCACACATGAACTCTTCTAATGAGCCGTTCTTTAGAAACTCGTAGACCAAACATCTGTGTCCTGACTCACAACAGTAACCCTCCAGCTTCACCAAATTCTTATGAGAAATGCCTCCAATGATTGAAACTATAGATCTAAATCTCCTATCTTCGATTTGTGTATCTAGTTTCTTGACTAAAGCAGGTTGGTTTTTCTGAAGCAAGGCTTTAAAAGAGTGTGGCCCTAATTGATCCTTGAAGTTTTGAGTTACCTCCTTGATTTCTGCATATGTCCATCTGACCAAGCCAGCAGATATTAGACCATTATAAGGTGAACTAGCTTGCTTCCTGACAATTGCTACTCTCCATTTGTAGACCCATATTCCAACAGCTATCTGAAGCACAATAAACGCACAGAAGCCAAACAGAACTGCATCGATCAGAAAACGGATTGGCAATCTATAAGACTTCTTAGGTTTGGAGGAAGAAAGAGAGGGTGACGAAGGAGAAGCAGCAGCAGGGGATGTGTTAGGAAGAACTGCTAAGGGATCCATACATGTCTTAACAAAGGATATCGAACTCAGAGATGGGTCAATATAACCAGTAATATACTGAGTTTTCTTGATCCGACACTGTGCAGTTCCATCATTCAAGTATGTCACAGCTGTACACAGCGGATCTTTCTTGCACAAACTCCGGCAAGAGTCTAAACTGGTTATGATGACTGAATCATTTGGCGGGTAAATCCCATAAAGTGAAGTGTGCTTGTATCCCACCATACTAACTCTAGTATCACAGCTCTGCTCAAAGGGCGCCAAACACTTCGAGTTAGACTCCATTGTTAATCTAAATGGGCATTTGCATATAGCAAGGCCAGATTTGCCAAAGGAGCATACCCCATGATCACCACATGTTGCAAAAACATTACACTGATTCTCAACAGCTTGCCACACCGATCTCCATGATACTGAATCTTCATCCCATGAGTAGACTCGAAGATTCCCATCAACATCTAACCTAAGAAACCGGAACTTCACATTGTCATTGTGATCTTCCGCGAATACAGACCAAAAAGCTTCAGATCTTTCATCAAGAAGTTGGAAAGAGCCATTGGAGCTAAGAGAAGCCCTAAGTGAAACATTTGAAGGGGTTCCACTTACCCAGTATATCACACTGGTTTCCCACCTCAGCTCCAGCTTCCCCAACTCACTCATGTATAGACTATAGTAACTCGAAACTGAGCTTCTACTCTGAGCACGAAGCATTTTGTGGACCGATAAATTTTGTCCTGGCAAAAGGGTATCAGACGGTGTATCGAAGCTTTGCCACACCACATCCTTGTTTCCATCCAAAATAACCAAATTTCCATCATCCTGGAGCAATGCAGAAGAAACAGATTTCCCAGAAGTGTCACTCGTCCATACAACTCCGCCATTCGAGGAATCAAATAAAACTAGTCCTCCCTCCTGTGTGAGCTGAAAATAGGATTGATTACTAACAGTAAGCTCTGCACCAGCAACCCAAACTATGACTTGCTTATCAACTGGTATAGAATCCGAATCGAAGCGAATTCCTAGAATATATTGATTAGGATGATCTGGATTGTTGAAATAACCCAAAGCAAAATCCCCATTGGATGAAACCCACAATTTATTTTCAGTAACAGAAAGCTTTGAGCCCAGAACAATTTCAGATACAACCACTGACAGCAGAACTGATACAAAATATAAGCAAAGTAGTAGGGGTAGGGCTGAACTACCACAAAAAATGCATTTATTGAGCATTTTGGAAGTCAGACACAATTTAATTTGGGATTCACACTGGGTAGTTTTCAGTTTTTCACTAATTTGTAGTATCTGAAACAAAATATTCAGTTACATAATGACAATTGGCAGGAAAATGCAAGAAATGTGAAGAAATTAGGAATCTGAAGCAAGAGGGAAACTAAATGGTATATTGACAAACTATTGTACATCATAGTTCCATCATTCTATGGTTTCAAATACCATATTTTCCAACTAAAGTAGGCAAGATGTACATTCAATAAGAAAAACATACCATTTATAGAGAGAAAACTGTGGGCTTATGAAGAATTTGTGTGCCTGAAATTGACATCTAAACACAGAAATTTCCAATGATGTTATTTTATTTGGTTATGAAATTCCCACCAAGTGTTTGTGCACAAGTCCCCTAAAAAGCAGCAAACTTTGAAATATAAAACCCAAATCTGCTATACTCAAGCAAAAAGATTCAAGAAAAAAATGCAAGATATCCAACTTTAGAGAACTATAAGTAGTAATAGAAATTGGGTTTATTTTCTTGAAACTACTTTTTTTTCAGATTTTTCTGGGTTTGGAATTTTGGACTTGAGAATTATAGGAATTTGTTGACCCAATAAAAAGCGAAGTAAAAAAGCAAAATCTGGGAAATGGGATTACTTTCAAACCCTACAGATTTGACTGCTTCACAAGAGAAACATGTAATTAATTTGTGATTAAGAATATATGTGAGTGTAATGTTATTGGTGGGTAGAAAAATAAAATCTTTGGAAAAACAAACAATTCAAAGTGATTAATGTTGACTGAGAGATGAAGAATGGGAAAACTTTTGGCAGCCCAGATAAAAAAATTTGATCAAATGAAAGAGATAGGAAATGTATTATTGTAATGTAGTAGTAGGAGACTAGGAAATGTATACATCATACATTAGGAAAATAAGCTTTAGATTGCAACATAAATTGGCACAAATGTGAGATAATTTGTGAAGAGAGAGATAAGAGTGAAGACTGAACGAAGACGATGGCTTGCATTATTGTAATGTAGTAGTAGGAGACTAGGAGTGTAGTAGGACTAGGAGGAAAAAGTAGTCCACAACTTTTCTCGTGTTTTTAAGTTTTGCCGAGTGAAGAAGTTAGCTGTCAGCTTTGCAAAAAGCTGTAAAGCTGATATAAACCGAGCAGAAGAGCAAGCCCCACACCCATGGGTTATGACTTTTTACTTTTATGAGGCTTTTAAGATGTAAGAGTCTCCACAACGCTAGAAAAAAAAAATTTAATATGAATCCGATGCACACTAATTTAGTTTACATCTTATTCATCTTATGTGAGTTTTAGGGTGCGTTCTGTTCAACTTAAAAAATTAAGTTTCAGGTCCAATAAGTTCAGATAAGTTGCAATAAGGTTTAATAAGTGCAATAAGTTCTAATAAGGTATAATAAGATCTAATAAGTTCCAATCATGTGTAATAAGTTCCAATCAGGTGCAATAAGTTCCAATCAGGTCTAATAAGGTCCAATAAGTTCCAATCAGCTCGAATAAGGTCCAAATAGTCAATGTTTAATAAACATTTGTATTATTGTCCATTATTTTGTTATTCATAATTCATATCACTATTAGCGGATTATGTTATTATTATAATTTTAATTAAAGTACCACAATGAGTATATAGTATTATACTTGTATTAGTGTCTATTATTTTATTATTTATTTGTATTATGTCTATTATTTATTATATATTTGTATTATGTCTATTATTTTATTATTCATATTATTATTAGCTGATTATATTATTATTAGAATTTTTTATTAAAGTACCACAATGTATAGTATTATACTTGTATTATTGTCTATTATTTGATTATTCATATTGCTATTAAATAATATTATAATCATGGTCAAATAATTAAGGTTATAAATAATAATAATAAATGTTAATTAATTTTTGATTTTCTATTAGTGTTTTATAAAATCAAAACAAGACTATTAGATATATTAGTGGTGAAATTTATGTATAGGCAAATATATAAATAGTAAATTTTTTTGTTAAATTAATTATCATAAGAGATAATTAATAATCATTATTTTTTAAAGGACGGTTATAATAATTATTACTCCATAAAAAATTTTGAGGGGTAGTATTTACGTTAGTGGTAATATTTATGTTATTCATGGTCAATGTTTTTGTCTAATAAGGTCAAATAAGTTTCAATCAGGTCTAATAAGTTTCAATCAGGTCCAAGAAGGTCTAATAAGTTTCAATCAGGGCCAATAAGGTCTAATAAGTTTCAATAAGGTCAATAAGTTCCAATAAGGTCCAATAAGTTCCAATCAGGTTCAATCAGGTCCAATAAGTTGAATCAGGTCCGATCAGGTTTAATAAGTTCCAATAAGTTCAGTTCAGGTTCAATAAGTTCAATTCAGATAAGGTCCAATAAGTTCAGGGCTAATAAGTTGAATAGAACGCACCCTTAATGATTACAAGTTTTCGTTTTTTTCGTGTTCAGTCTTTCGATCTTTTCTCTCTCCTGATAACTTCTCTCTACTAATAAGTTCACTCTCTTGATAGTGTATTTTTAAAATAATATAGTGTATTTTGAAATAATATAGTGTATTTTAAAATGATATATTGTATTTTAAAATCATAGTGTTTTGCTGAGTTTTTTGATATGATAGTGTTGCATGTTATAGTGTATATTGACATGATATCGTGTATTTTGAAATGATATAGTTTATTTTGACATGATAATATTTTGCTATGTTTTTTGACATGATAGTGTTGCATGATATAGTGTGTTTTGACATAATATAGTGTATTTTAAAATGTTATAGTGTAGTTAATTTGTATATTACAAAAAATAATCATAATTAATCGTTATAGTGCTTGACAAGTTGACATGATAGTGTATTTTGACATGATATAGTGTATTTTAAAATGATATAGTGTATGTTTGTTCTGAACAACTGTTTTTGTTAAAATTTTAGGGCGAGGGAATCTTATTGAAGAGAGAGAAAATCGCGCGGATTTTGGAAAGCGGGAGTGACTAGTTTGTAGTGGGACACGTGTCTAGGCATGATCCACACTATCTTTAATGTGAACCGGGTCCACACAAGACGGATTGCGCTTGGAAAAAAACACTTGTAACTTTCGAGAAATAAACTTTTGAGAGATGATACACACAGGTTTATGTGGACCCTATATACATCACCACTACCAAGTAGTACTTGGTCTAGTGGTAAGGAGAGCACCCTTCCAACTTCAAGGTTGGGGGTTCAATCCCCAGTATAGGCACTTTAAGGGTAGGAATTCCCCCTTACCCTTCCCCCTAATGAAGTATTATTTTGGTTTTCAACTTTTGGCGCTTAACCAGTTTCATGCGAGTTATGATAAAACACTAATAGTTAGTGGGCAGCTTGCCCACTATCAAATTTTATTTATTTTTTATTTTAAAAAGTTACCTATCTGTTAAAACAAAAATATAAAAAAGCTATTTTTTACCAAAAAAAATAACATATGATCTCTGTATTAAAACAAAAAGTTGCATTGATTTGTGTGTCCTGTTTCGTTTTTTCTCCAAAAAGTACAATTGGTTATTAATAAGAACCCCCATTTATCAACCCATGTTCGTGTGTTTGAAACGCGTGTTTTTGTCAAACCAACCGTTTGTGTATGTAAAAAAGGTTGAAATCTACTTTTTGTCAAAAAGTAAACATGTGATCTCTGCCATAAAGCAAAAAGTTACATCGATTCGCGTGTCCTGTTAATCTTTTTCCTAAAGAAGTACAATTGATTTTGATAAGAATTCATGTTTGTGTGTTTGAAACCCTTGTTATTGTTAAATCAAACCATATTAGTGTGTTTCAAACTCATGTTTGTGTTAAACCAACACCTATTAATATATGTAAAAATGTTAGAATGACAATATTAACCTTGTTAGTGGACAAGCTGCCTACTAACTATTAATGTTTTATCACTTCTCGTTTCATGCTGCCTGGTGAAGTTGTGCGTTCACATCCTATATGAACAACAAAGTAAAAGCGACAAAAGGAGGCCATACGCCCATACTCTTTCCGAGAAATGATTCGCGCATACCCGGTATTTACAAATACCGGATAAAGTTGTAAATAAATGCAACTTTTTCTTTTTTTTTCTTTTTTTTGTTTCTTTTGTTTTTTTTTTTGTTTTTTTTTTGTTTTTTTTTTTTTTTTTGTTTTTTGTTTTTTTCGGGATTTACTTACATAAATTCATGATCTGATTCACAATATAGTTGATCTGATTCACATTGTAGTTGATCTGATTTCTCTCCTACATGATCAGAGTTGTCTAAATTGCCATTAAGTCAACTTTTTTTGTCTTTTTCTGGCAAAATTACTAACATACCCCAGTATGGACACTGTTGGCCCATACCGGTTATGCGCTGCTACTTTCTCTACTCTTTCCCTTCTTTTTAGTGCCTTCTTTGTGTATGCTTGCATTGCATGTTCATTTGGGAATATGCCCATACAATGATTCAATCGTTTAAGAAAAGTAAGAATGAAATAAAAGTTCCTGCTGTATGGACTATGGAGTACTAAACCATTTTTATTTAATTAAAATAAATAGAACTAAAGCTGCTTTTAGCTCCTCACTTTCCTCAAGATGAATTCCTTGTTTTTTGTACCTTAATAGATCGGTTCTTATAATGTTTAAGATCTACTAGTGCTCTATCATAATTCATAAGTTGATAATAGTTGATATGTTCTCCACTAATTGAGAATATATGATTATGGAATCATTCTAGTTTGGAGTTTGGAATAGATTCAACAGGCAACTCTCTTTTCTTTTCACTTTGTTAGTTTTCACATCAAATATATACTTCCTCCATTTTTTTATTTTAATAACATTGAAGTACAACACATAATTTAAGAGAGGAGAGATAGAGAGAGATAGTAAAGAAATCTTATGTACTTGGAAAGAGGAAAAGATAATAATTAGCTTTCACTTACATCTTTCAAATATCTTTCATTCCCATTGAAATTTCATGTTTAACTGTCATGAATTTGAGAAATTTAATCAACTATTGACCATTTTCCAATATTATTAAGTAACCATTACTTGTTCAAACCATCTGCGAATTAAAAACTTCATTATTAATATGCGTAAATACTTAATATGAGGCTTTTACCATATTGTAGCATAATGTTCACTATTTTATCCAACTTTGAAGGATCTTACGATCAGATGTTGTCACCTCGATCCTACCAACCACTACGATCCAAATTAAGATCTCGATCTGATCCTAATGGCATTTTTTACATTGCGAAAATTTGCATTAGTTATAAAACAAAATTACAACCTAATGTTATTACAACGAAACATAAGCAAGTAAACATTAAGGTGATCTTTAATAGCTCTTACATACCCTACTAAGAGAAACCAACTTGTTACTAATCCAATCAAAAAAAATTATTTTGGGCGACTTTTGGTGGGTTTGGATAATGTCTTGTCGAAAAAGACCTAATATAATGAAAGAGAGTTTGTTGAGATACTGAAACATGACGATCTTCATAAATAGTTTATTGCATTTCATCTTTTTGAGCCTTTTGTTCATAAGATGATAAATCCCAAGGTCCTTGAGTAGAAATTTATTCCTGGGATTCTATTGATTGAATTACCAAACAAGTTATATCTATCCTTTGATGAATTCTGACCCTGCTTCGAAGGTACCCAAAGGTTTGTCCCGTAAGGTTGAAACTTAAAATATGTGGAGGTCGAAACTTGCCCCAAATCAAATTGGAGATCTTCCCAGGAGATGCATTTTTTGTGTATGATGACTCTTAAAGTCATCACATGAACTTGAGGCGAATTAGCTTGAATGAATTCGCCCATTCTTCGGATCTGGAGATCTTATCCTGTAATCTCGAAACCAAAAGATCGAGCATAAACATACATAATTCTTATCCTAAAATGAAAATTGTCTCTCATCTTACAAACATTCGGACTCCTGAAGTTGCTTACTATACAGTGCCAAACTCGAGGAGCATCTTCACTATCGGTCAGATTTTCTAGATCATTCCTCGTCATATGAAACCAAAATCCTTCTATTACCAACCTAGTACTACTAAACACCATCCTAGCACAACCATAAACAAAATGGCAAGGATAATTGGATATGTATATTACTAAACTAATACTAAAACAGAAAACATAATCGGAACAAACTGAAGAACTGATCACTGTAACCAAAAACAACCCTCAATTACGTGTCTTCACTAGACAAACTTTGTTGGTGCTTCTCAAGTGCACCTGCCACACCTAAGCCACGACAACAAAACCAAATAGTGGAGCCACTTAGGCGACGACTAGACCCTCTGTCGAAGCGACCAACCGGAGCCATAAACCCAACAACAATAACACCGAAAAGGGTACGGGGAAGACGCACTAAAATGAAGAATGACAAAACACTACGGGAGGAGGAAAGGGAGACGCACGAAAATGACAAAACACTAGGGGAAAGGGAGATGGTGGCGCACGAAAACGGGGAAACAGGATACGGGTCTGGGAACGACGAAATACTAGGGGAAGGGGGAAAGGAAGACACACAAACAGGGAAATGGGAGGGGGAGACGAATGACGCACAGTATGGGGAAACGGGCTAGCCTACACTACTGACTAAAGGGCAAGGGACAGGACCGCCGGCTATCGATAGATAGACGCACACTCATGCTGGCCACCACTGAGCCTTTAAAATTTGTGTTTGTAGGGAAAGTTTGGAGAAATAGGGTTTGTGAGATCGATCCTGATAACATTGAGCATAACTAGCATTATTATTGGTAATGACTAAAGAGTGTTGAGTTACTTGGATGCATTTGTAGTTATTATGTTAAGGAGGTAGAAAATAAGGTAAACACTCATAAGCTTGTCTAAATCTTGGACATGTGATTTATGTTCGTTTTTCCTTTTACATTATAAGGCTATTTGTATTATATGAAATGGTAACTCAAAATGTAAGGAGCTCATCTCTATAATACATGAGAACTCTTGAGAACTTTGGTGCCCAGCCTTTTTGACCAATATACCCCTAACTAGAAAGAAAATTACAATACTTACTACTCTATTAGTTTAAAAGTAAAAATAAATATGATAAAGGGGAGAATCGATCTAATAAATTGCAAAGCAGTTACTACTCATCTTTCAACTCCGCACACATATCGTTCATGCTAAGACTATGATTAAATAAAGTCATTTCAAATTTGCCTTCCTCACAGGTCGAAGTGGATTAGGTGATGTCCATGGAGATTCAAGTGAAGTTTAAGTCTACCGTACGTATTTGAATCAAGTCGGATCGAATATCGAACGACTAAGATAAGTGTCATGTTTGGTGAAGAGAAGTTTCGGGAAAATTAGAGGTTTGAGCTTGTATTATAGGGTTTGACTAGTCAAGCCTTTGATTTGAGTATTTGGTAAAAGAGGTTTCAATTAGCTTACTGAGCCCAAAAATCTCTTTTTGAAAAAGTTAGGGGCAGTTTTTTTACATTAGAGGTTTGGGGATGAGTGAGCCAATTACATTTATGTCCTAAAGTTGTTAAAAATTACATTAATAGATAGTAAAAGGCACAACAATAGATTATGCACGTGCCTTTATTGGTTAGTTTACACAATAATTTAGCAATCAGCTATCAGCTACTTACCAAACACCTTTATACAAACAACTAATATAATCAGTTAGTCATATCATCTAACAGCTATCAGCTAATACAACCAGTTAACTGCTATCCACTAATTGCCAAACATGGCCAAAGTTTTTGATCGGTCAATTTTGTTAGATTAAATGTTTGAAATAGGATAAAAATATGTTACATTAAAGAATTAAATACTCAAAATCACTATAATCAACGGCTAAGAAGAGGAAAAAGACGGAAGCATACGGATTGTCTCCATCTACCGTGCGCTTCACCCATATTAAATGACTTCAATGAACCCCAAATAAAATTCCCTCCAAATCGAAATTTCAAAAAATCCAATCCCACTCCCAATATAAAATCCCACTTCCCTTCCCTCTCAAACCACAAAATCAGAATCCAAAAATAAAAGAAGAGATATGTTAGGAAACGAATGGTGTGGTTTTTTATTATAAACAAGAGAACACAAGGATTTACGTGGTCCGATCAAAATAGACCTACGCCCATATGTGGGGGATTTGAGTTTCTTCACTATGATGGAGAAAAACAGAGAGAATAATACGAGGAGTCCTAAAATACTAGAGGCTAAAATTGTGTGTCAACAATGATCACCAAAAGGGTCCTTTTATAACATAAGGAGTCCCCTAATAAACCCTAGAATATCTTCTAGTATAACTCTAATGACGGCTTAAAAACTTAGGGTTAAAACAATATAAAAAACCCGTGAAAAACGAGTCGCCCGGTCGGGCCACCCCTCCCCCCCCCCCCCCAATCGGATGCGAGGTGAAATTCCATATTCGTCAGTTCTTCGTAAAACAGCCATAACTTTATTTCTCGTTTCTCAACGGAATTGGGCATATTACCTGTCGTTGGAAAGCTCTTGGAACAAGCTAAGCTATCACCTCCAATTTTAATCACATTAAAACCATTTATATATTGATAGATATGTGCATTCAAAGTCAGTCTTATGTCATTTTCACAAGATTTCAAGTCACAAATAACAAATCTCCATCTTGAATTGAAACCGATCAAACAAGATAACTTCACCTTGAACTGAAAAGCAAGAAGTGATGCTCACCATAAGCATAGAACCTCCACCTTAACAAGATTTTCATAAGTCTACTCACTTTAGGCAATCAAGAACGAATATCTTCTATAAACTATGTACTGATGCGTCTTCGAACACAAAACTCCGTATACGAAACCATCACATTGCCTAGATTGAAAGTATAAAGTCACCAACGCCAAGAATACTTATTCAAAATTGACCAAACTCTCTTCAAAATACTTTTTCATCTCAACAACAAACTCAAGCAATTCTATAAAATCAAATTACATCAATAATTTCTATATTGCAATTGTACTTAACAAAACACAGAAGTACAAAATTGAGATAAGAAATAGCATAACCAGAACAAAATCTAATGCATAACCAATAATTGCTACTTTATTACAAACTCAAAATCAATCTATCATAGACTTCATAGTAAAAAAATTCACACCGTTTCTCGTTTAAACAAGAGATCTCAAAAGGGCATTAATAATGAAGTGATCGTAAAAATCGCAACCCCAAATCTTGTAACCCTAATGTGCGACATCATCATCAAAGACATCGTTGGAAATATTTGTGGATTGGTCCTCATTGGACTTTTCCCCATTCTTCTTCTTTAATTTCCAACAATCGGCTTTGACATGATCCTTCACGTGACAATAGTTACAGATTTTGTTTTTGCCAATCTTACCGTTATTAGCAGCCAAAGCATTAGTTTGAGAAGGATTATTAGATTTATTAACCAACTTATTGTCGATTAAATCTCTCTGAGTTAAGGTATCATTAACATCCTACAGACTCAAATCATCTCTACCATACAATAAAGTATCTTGAAAATGCTTATACGAAGGCGGTAAAGAACACAACAACCTAATAGCCATATCCTCATCATCGATCTCAACAACAATGTTTTGCAAATCCATAATAATAAAGAAGAATTTATCTAGTGATACTTAAGCGATTTACCTTTTTCTAGACTGAGATCATGAAGCCTAGATTTGAGTAGTAGATGGTTGGTGACGCTCTTTGTCATATAGAGTGACTCCAACTTCAACCACAAACCCACAGCAGTCGTCTACTTGGCAACCTCTCTCGAGACTTCATTAGAGAGACATAATTGAATTGCAGAAAGAGCCTTCAAATCAATCTCCTCCCACTGATCATCTGTCATACCCGAAGGATTTTTGATGCACCTTTATGAACCTTGTGACAGCCACTTTGAAACAAGGTGGCTTTCATCTTCAATTGTCATAGGCCAAAATTTATTTGTTTATCAAATTTCTTAATATCGAATTTTATTGGCATGATTTAATCAAAACTCGTCTATGAAAACCTAAGACCTTAAAACCTTGCTATTGATATCATTTTGTTAGGAAATAGGTGGTGTAGTGTTTGATTAATGCGTAACAAATCAATGAAATAATAAGAACGAGAAAAGCAATAAATAAGATAAACAAGAGAACACAATGATTTACGTGGTTCGGTCAAAATATACCTACGTCTACAGGTGGAGGATTCGAGCTTTTTCACTATGATGGAGAAAATAGAGAGAATAATACAAGGAGTACCAAAATACTAGAGGCTAAAAGTGTGTGTCAAACAATGATCACCAAAAGAGTCCTTTTATAGCATAAGAAAACCCTAATAAACCCTACAATATCTCCTAGTATAACTCTAATGACGGCTTAAAAATATAGGGTTAGAAACAATATAAAAAACCCGTGAAAAATGTGTTGTACGTTCGGTCCCCGCTGCCCGATCGGGCATAGGACGAAATTCCAGTTTCGTCTGTTATTCGTAAAACAACCATACCTTTCTCATTTCTCAACAGAATTGGATATATGACCTGTCGTTGGAAAGCTCTTATACTCCCTCTGCTTTTATTTATTTGCTACATTTTCCTAAAAGGGTTGCTTTTTTTTATTTGCTACATTTCCTTATTAGGAGACTTCGCCCACCAAAAAGTAATAGTATTACTCCCTCCGTCCCAATTTATTTGCTACATTTTGCCATTTAGGTGTGTCCCAATTTATTTGCTACATTTGCAACTATTTTCATATATAGTAATGGGTCCCACATTTTATTTACAAATTTGTCATCACTCCCTCCTTGGTTTTTGTAAATATTTCCATATATAGTACATAGGTCCCATAATTTACCTATTTGCTTTTTTGTTAATTCTTGTTATGGGAATGGTCCCCACTCCCTCCTTGGTCTTTATGATAAAGAAAATGTAGCAAATAATTTGGGACGGAGGGAGTATATTTGTTTCCCCTCTTTTTCCACCAAAAACTACTACTTTTTCCACCAAAAAGTACTACTTTTTCCCCTTTCCCCACCCTATTTAATGCTAAAAGGGTCAAAAAGTATACTAAAAAAGAATGAAAATGACATCTCCTAAATTCTTGTGTAAACCAAAATGTAGCAAATAAATAAAAGCGGAGGGAGTAACAAGTTATCGCTCCAATTTGAATCTCAACAAAAACATTTTTATATTGAAATATATTTGCATTCAAAGTGAAACTTATGTCATTTTCACATGATTTCAAGTCACAAATAACAAGATAAAAAGATAAAATGTCAGGAAGAGGAAAGGGATGAAAGGGGTTAGGCAAAAGAGGAGCAAAGAGACACTAAAAAGTGCTAAGAGACAACATTCAAAGCCTTACCTATCCCGCTATTTGTCGTCTCGCAAGTCGCAAGAAGAGGTGGTGTTAAGAGAACCAGTGGCCTCATTTATGAAGAAACTCACGGTGTTTTGAAGATACTTATACCGAGCATACTCGTCGTAAGACGGATACTGCCATCGATGTTGTCTATGAGAGGTAAGGTCGTACTCTCTATGGTTTTGGTGGTAAAATAGGGTTGTCAATTTATTAGTTGATTTGTGTTGTTTTTTTTTTGGGGTGGGGGGGATGTGGGTTTTTTAAATTTCTGGGTAGTTTGATAATATCTGCATCTTTTTGATGTAATTGCGAATTGTAAGGTGTTTGTATGAAATAGTGAAATGGTTCTTGATCTATGACATTGCAATTTATTTGTTTTCTTCGTCTGTTGAATTTGGGGAGGAATTTTGATCCGTCTCTTAATAATGTTAATTAACAACCACAAGGAATCGACAAGCGAAATAGTAGTATTATTTTAGCTCGAATCATGGTTCAACTTACATACTTCTATGAGATTATGTTATGTGACTTATGTCACTTAAACAAACCAATAAGAGTAAAGATGTATGTGCAAATTTTCCAAACAAATGAAATTACTTTTACACACATAACATCCATCTTTTATCTAAAATGTTGATGAGTGATTGAGATAAATAAGTCCTTTTTTGTTGATGGCGAATTAAGATAAGTTGATGAGTAAGTGAAATTTAATAAAGATTAGGATTTCAATAGGAGCTTAAACAGTAAATTATTTGACGTTAAAACAGTTTTGAAAGTAATTGACATAAGGGTGAATGCTTATTGAAGAAGTTTCTTTGTTGATATATGGGAGTTAGCTCACGTGTGATAGGAGTTTGGGGAACTAGAAGTTCATGTTTTCAGAGTAGCTCATGTGTGATAGGCTTGCGGTATGGGACACGACGACCTATGCCCGCTTTGTGCCAATTCCAATGAGGATCTAAATCTCTGGAAGTTTGGTCTACAAGTCCCCAGGCATAATGTATCAACACTAGACGAATTGTGTCTATTCAACAATAGTCGATTCCCTGGGTTATGAAATTCCGCCAAGAGGATGAAAAGGAAGGAAATCCTCTTAGCAACATTGTGGGAAATTTGGTTCACTCGTAACAATGTTGTCTTTTGCCATCAACCAGCCATAAGTGAGGCTATAATGATGCGCTCAGGCAACATCAAATTTTTGTTGATATTCCTCTCTAAGACTGTTCGTGGGTTGGGTTGGTGCGATTTTTTATGTAACCCAAGCCATACTGCAAATATATGGTTTGACATTTTCCTAAACCAAATGGCATCGCACTTTTTTCCAAATCGGACGATGCAAAACGGTTTGGCGTGCTATGGTTTGCGATTTAACCATATTATCCTCAGCAATATGACTTTTGTAATCTAAGAATTTAAAAAAAATGGTACAAAGTTGTTGATAAACCAATACATGACTCTATAAAACTAGATAATAAAGAGTCCAAATAAAATAAAAAGACTTTACAATTCATAAGCTCCAATTGACAGATGGACTTAGAAGACAACTAACAAATAATATTGATGAGTGCTAACGTCCTAAACTCCTAACTTAATACTCATATGTCGTATTAACTTCAACTTGGAATCTTGTATAGGCTTTATTATCTTGTATACTTTTAGGTTTGTCAGGTTTATTTTTAAAAAAAAAAAAAATTTATTTTTTCAAAGAAAAGAAATGAATTTGTGATTTACGGATCGGTTTCAGAAAATCAAACCCAACACAAATCGCAAACCGCAGTTTGTTAAAAATCACACAACAAATCACAATTTTGAAAACGTAAACCAACTCAAATCGCGAAAAAACAGTTTGAATTGCGGTTTAATGTGGTTCATACCGCACTCTGAACACCCCTACTCCGCACAATCAGACAAATCTTCCAGGCCCAATATTTCCCCCACGGTTTATGTTAGCCAACACAGGGAAACAAACCCATAAGGTCCCTCAAATTTCCCTTTTAACAGATGGGTCATGAGACCACTTAACACATCAATGAGGCTACGTTAGATTATGGAGACAGGATTGAAAAAATATCTAATCGCTAAAGGAATCAGGGACATTGCCAATTCAGCTCTCCAAACAGAAGCTAAGGTTGTTCATCGTGCAATTACATGCGCTACAACACAAGGGTACAGACAACTACAAATCAAAACGGACTCAACTTTACTGTCTCATTCACTGCGATCCAGACGCACACTGGATATCTCAATTCAATGGACATTAAGTGTGGTGGTGGTGTTTGTTAAATCCATCTGTCTAGGTTATTGGTTAGGGTTAGCGGTTTCATGTCTGGGGTTTGGTTCATCCGATTTTCTTAATCGGATTGTTTTTCGAGATCTAACCTTGGTTAGATCTCAATCTCGCTTGGTAATGGTTTCATTTACCATTGCCTTGACAAAACGAAATCTGAAGACGGCTCCCCAATTTGTTAATTGGGTTTATAGCGCGTCAACTCATGTGAGCTTCTCCATGATAGAGAAGTCTCTAATAATACCCTTTCGAAAGGGTATTAAGTCACATACAAATGTGACTCTTTCGGGAAACTTGACATGGAATTGGTCCTGTAGCGAGTTCATCATCTCGCTGTTTCTTGGTTGCCTCGCTCGTGAAATCAGCCCTCCCCTTCAACTGCTTTCAGCCGGATTCTGGCGCGCATCATCCCAAAAAAGAAGCGTCATCCACCGGATCGAGTATTGTTATTATAGTTTAAGTTATGTCTGGTTTTGTAGTGTTTGTGTAAGAGCGAGTCCAACTCAGTTTCATTTCTTTCAGTTCGCTTGTTTGTTTTTTAGCATTAGGATGTAATTCTGGTTTTATTAATGCAAATTATTCCGATGTAAAAAAAAAAAAAAAAGTGAAATACAAATGATGGCAGCTAAGAGATAGTCAAGGATGCACATGAATTAGCTAATTGGAGTCGAATGAATGATAGTATTGCATCTAATTTACAGTTTGTACGCTTGGATGTCAAAAAAAAAATATCCTTCTTTATCTTAGATCATTTGTTCCATATCCCAATTTGGGTGTCTCAAATTATTCGCACCATCTTACGGGCAACAGTTTTCTCTATGCTTTTTTTTCTGAAGTTTGATCTTACACATATCCACCAATTTATTTACTTTTTTAGACTTGCTAAAAATCGTACCACCACGTCATGGAGTTTTTATAGTAGGAGTGGAAGAAATATCAATGAGAAAAAAAGAGCAAGAATGAGAGGCTTTTAAAAATATCATTTTCATTACTTTCACTGATTGTGAAACTATGCCCCAATTATTACTTTTACTGGGTGAGTGGCCTTGTGCGAAGGGCCAAGAGCCGTACGGATGAAATTGAACTCAAAAAAATCTAAGGCCTTGTTTCGTTGACAAAACAAATCATAAGAAGTACAAATTCCTAAGAAGTAGATTTATATGAAGTTGTTTGGTTGGCAAAATCATGGGAATTTGAACTTCCTAGGAAGTAGAACTTCCTAGGTCCCCCTAGATAAGCTTCCCATAGAAAGTTCTACTTCCTATTATCAACCAAACACAATTTTACACTTCCTAAAAATTTCAAATACATGGAAAAAATAACTTCTTAGAAAATATGACTTCCTATATACAACCAAACAAGGCTTAAGTTAGATAATATTTCACAATTCGCCTTCACGAAATAACTGCACTTTCCTAGGCAAAAGTACTTATTGATGTAAGACTTTTGGTAGGCAATGAATTTGTTTCCATTGCAATGAAATTGAAATACATAACAAGAAATCTATGTACTTGCTGGACTTTGACCATTATTTGGATCTAAGTTTCACCTAAAAACTGAACATTGGCCATAAAAGAAGAGAGATAAATTGCAACTCTCTAAATTCATCTTGACTAATCGATTCTAACAAAATTAGAATCTGCAATACTTAGAAGAGAAATTGAACATATATTGCAAACTATACCCCGAAACTTTCAAATCCCAATCAAAAAACAACTAGGAAATGAAAATCTTTGCTGTAAGTTCATTGCCAAGTCAAACAAACACAAAAAAAAAAGCGCAATTGCACACTATGTAACAGCTCAAGAAACACAGTTTTCACTATTTCATACGAACAACTTACAATATCCAAATACATCAAATAGATGCATATATAAAAACAACACTAAAATAATTAGCTAATTAATTAACAACCCTATTTAACCACCAAAACCATAGAGAGTACGACCTTGTCTCTTAAGAGCATAGACAACATCCATAGCAGTAACCGTCTTACGACGAGCATGCTCAGTGTAAGTAACAGCATCTCTGATAACATTCTCCAAAAAGATCTTCAAAACACCGCGAGTTTCTTCATAAATCAGCCCACTGATTCTCTTAACACCACCTCTTCTTGCGAGACGACGAATAGCAGGCTTGGTAATACCTTGAATATTGTCTCTTAACACTTTTCTGTGTCTCTTTGCTCCTCCTTTGCCTAACCCTTTTCCTCCCTTTCCTCTTCCTGACATTTTCTCTCTTCTTTTGTTTTTGGATTCAAGTATTTTTGACTCAGATTTTGTGGATTGAGAGGGAAGATTTAGGTGGGGTTTTATAGTGGAAGTGTGGTTGAATTTTTTGAAATTTTGGTTTGGAGGGAAAGTTATTGAGAGTTGCGATTTCATCTTTATCGTTCGATGTGGACGGTAGATGAAGACTATCCGTGTGCTTCGTTTTTTTCTGTTTTCAGCCGTCGATTGTATTGATCTGACGGTTACTTTATTTGTAGGTGCTTATTAGGTGGATCTTGCCTCGAGAAGTAACTCCATACAGTTTATGGACCCAAAACAATATGTCCATGGTTTTCATTTCAACCTCAATACACCCTTAGTTCTCCTTTGTTTTTTTGTTTAAATCCTTAGTTCACCTTGCTTTTACTTTTCCAAAGTATTTTTGATCAAATTTGATCTAAAATTGGTTGTTATAGTTTATTATTATCTGAACAAATTTGATCTTCTGTAATGGAGTAAAACGGAAAGTTTTTTAGAAAATTATAATCACTATAATTAGGCTCTATTCTCCCCAGCTTATTTTCAGTTCAGTTCAGCTCTAATAAGTTCAGTTCAGTTCATCTTCAATAAATTCAGTTCAGTTCAATTCAGTTGTTTTATGTCGAAGAGAACAGGCCCTTACTTAATTGCAGTCCTTTATTTTTTTTTTAGTTACTTGTCTTGTCCATTGATTTCGTTGACTTTTAAAACAATTTTAAAAAGTTATTGAAAATCAAGTGAAGTTTATTGTGAATTTATTAATGTTAACATGTTAGTTTTAGTTTAATTATAAAGTTCACTAAATAAATGGATGATTATTATTGTAGCGATTGAAATCTTAACCCTTTTTTTATAGATTAATCTTGTTCATTGATTTAATTGAACCTTGAAAATAAAGAGAAAAAAAACATGTTCTTCCTTTTGGAGGGTTGCTTTTTTCTTTCTTTAATTCTTTTTATCACCAAATACAATGATTTGTGGGAATAAAAAGTCAATTCATATGTATGATAATAATATACAAAATTATTAGTATAAATACTAGTTATAATTTTAATATTTTTTTTTTTTTGAATAGTAAAATTAATTCATTAATAAAAAGTCATACGACATCTACATAAGCAATCGAATCAAACAAATACATAAGTTGAATCAAACAAAAATTTCCTTCATAAAAACTACGATCGTCAAACAAATCTTGCAATGTGGAACATCTCCCGCTTATATCGCTGGAAAATACAGCCTTGTTGGAGAGACAATCTAACAATCCCTTGTAGTCGTGAGGATGATTTCTGTCGGATTCATCTAACCGTATTCGAAAAATTGATAACCTTTGTGATCCCGCATAATTCTTCACCAACAAAATAATTTCACGGCAATCCATTAGATCTAGTATCCCGGATTGTAACCTATAGAATTTCCCCCTCTAAAAGAGGAGAAAAACCCTGTCTTTCGAAGGAGGTCGAAAAACCTTGTCTTTCGAAGGAGATCGAAAAACCTTTTCTTACGAAGGAGATCGAAAACCCTTTCTTTCGAGGGAGAATCGTTATTGGAAACCTAAAAACAAATAAAAAACAAAGGTGGGGGCTTTCCAACGGTAAAAACCGATGGAAGCCCCTTTAAAAATCAATAATGAAGGCTAGGGTTTTTGAAAGTAGAGAGGAGAGAGGGGAGAGAAGAGAGAAAGCGGCTGTATGAAACTATAGTTATAATTTTAATATAAAGTTAACTCAATAAATGGTGTGGATCTAAAATTTAAAATGGATGATCGAGATTAAAAAAGTTATGGTAGTTACAATTTATTGTATCCATTATTAAATTGTCCTAAATAAATGTTGTAGATTTTACATCAAAGATCAATGATCTAGATTAGACAAGTTAATATGACTATAAATTTTATTAAGCTATTGTAAAAGTATCCAATAAAATAAAATGAGGGATAATCTTTATAGAATAAAAGGAGTAATATTTTGGATGATTGTTCAATGATCACAACAAAATTTTAGCCAATATAAATATTGAAATTTTAGCCCTTGGTTCATGTATGTGTAAAAACAAATTCTCAATAAAATAAATGACGGAGTAGTGGTAATAATAATAATAATAATAATAATAATAATAATTATTATTATTATTATTATTATATTTGTTACGTAGTGCTAAACTCGTAAATCAATACTACTATCCCCAATAGTAGGATCTAGACTAGGAGACTTGTGCAACAACGCCTGGACTCAAACCCCAAACCTGAGCTCCGCCTTGAAACCTGCAAAAAGGGACCCTCCAGACCCACCCTGGAGGTTTGTGTGGTATTTCCCCCTCCGAAGCTTAAGTCAGGTATCAGGGATATGAATGAACTTTTAGAGAGAGAAAGTAAAGAGAGAGATAGTATATATGGCAGAATAACAGTACTATGCTCTGAAAAACGTACCTTTTCCCTGATTTCAAGGACTATTTATAGTGTCTGAAATGACTGTTGGACTTTGATTCACCCTAATTTGGGAGCATCTGATTGGCTAATCAATACTGCTGTGACACGTCACAATTACTGATTCGAGGACACACCTCACCCTTTTACACAAAAATATTCTTTACCTTTACTGAGCCTAGAGCTGGCCACGGGCCGTGCTGGGCCTGACCACGGGCCAGGCCCGCAGGCTCAAGTGGATTACGGGTCGGGCCAGGCCCGTGGCCCATCAAACTCGTGTCGTGCCGGGCCGGGCTGAAAATGTGGAAAACTTGTCCATGGCACGGCACGGCCCACGGGCCTGGCGGGCCGGGATCGGGCTCACCGCAGGCCTGGTCCGAAAATCACAGTTTTTGAAAAAAAAAAAAAATGCAATTTATGGAAGTAGTTTTTTTTTTTAGGTGTTTTTTTTTTTAAGTCTACTTCACTACTTGTCTAGCATTGTTAGATTTGTTGTCACTTTACTAGAATTATATTGTAAGCTTTATTTCTCTCTCTCTTTCTTTTTTAAGTTTATTTTTTATTTTATATATTTGTATTTATAAGTTAATTATAGTGAAAAACAAAAAGTAAAAAGTAAAGAAAATTTATTTACGATAACATTGTAACTTGTAAAATACCTCAAATTTATTATTGAACTCTTGATAATATTGAAAAGGAACAAAATAACTAGATGTCTAGATTCTTAACAACTAAAGACATTACAAACAATAAGAAAGTTACATTTCATCACTCATCATCATCATCATCATCATCATCATCATCATCATCTATTTCTTGTTCAAGATCGTCGGCTAATTGAATTGATTGAGAACTATTAGATCCAGAAGCCGACGTGCCTTCATCATTATCGTTTAGTACATACGACTTATCTTGAGATCGATCTTCGGCATCTAACCAATCTTTGAAAGAGACACACATTTCAAGAGTTTCGGGCTTTAAACTTGATCTTCTATCATCTAGCACTCTTCCTGATGCGCTAAAAGCTCGTTCAGATGCAACTGATGAGACTTGGATAGCAAAAATATCACGAGCCATCGCCGCCAAAATTGGATGCTTTGTGCTTTGTCCTCTCCACCACTCCAGTAGGTCAAGTCCAAACTTTTCTTCATCATCCATACCTTTCATAAAATCATAGCTTAGATACATTTGTAATTCAGAAACATCACTTTGAGTTCTTCGGGATGATTCACTACCATAAAATTTAGACATCATATTAGCAGCTTGTGCAAGTAAACCTTTTGACCGTTTACTTACGCTCTTGGATGATTGAGAAGGAGCAAATCGAGTAACTGTTCCATATTTAATTTCATAAATTCTAAATAGTTCGAAAAATCGAGTGGTCACATTAGTTTTAAAAGCTCCAACATCACTTTCAAGTAGCATGCATTGAAAATAAATATCAAGTAACAAGAAAGTACCATCATATTTTTGCCTTTGATCTAAAATAGAAGCAAAAACATAAATAATAGGAAGCTCCGTATAATATTTGCGCCATTTCACCTCCATTGCTGGAAGATAGTCATCATAAGTTTCTTCGCCACGATGCTCATAAAAAGTTGAGCAAGTAAACATGCATTACTAAGAAAAGATTGAGAACATGGATTATAAACAGAAGAAAAGCAATGGGCCATGCTATATAACAATTGTAAGAAGTTCATATACTTTTCACAATTATTCCAATAACTTTCTAATAAAGCCATTTGTGGAAATTTTTGATTGAAGAAAATCGTTATTGGAATTCTATACTCGATTGCCCTACTCAACATGTCATAAGTGGAGTTCCACCTAGTCGGACAATCGGCTTTGAGTTTTACCACTTTTAGCTTTTGCTGACGCAGAAATGTTTTCCACTCTTGAAGTCTCATAGAAGAACTGTTGATAGAAAGAATTGCAGTTCTAATTTTCTCATAAAAAGGACCAATAGCAGTAGTTCCATCTCTCACACATAAATTTAAAACATGACAAATGCATCTAATGTGAAGTGCTTCTCCATCTAAAATTAAATCAGGTAATTATTGTTTGACCATGTTTGCACTATATGTCATAGATGTTGCATTATCAAAAGTCATGGACATAATTCTAGTCCTAAGACCATACTCATCAATAGCTTGCATTAGATGATGAGCAATGTTAAGACCAGTGTGGGGGTATTCTAACATTCTAAAATGAATAATACGCTTTTGCAACAACCATTCATCATCTATCCAATGACAAGTCACACTCAGTAATGTAGTCCATAACCACCATCCCATGCATCTACAGTTAAAGAAACTCTACAAGGAAGATTACTTAATAGTTGAATTAACCTTTCTTTATGCTCTAAATAGTATCTCATCGCAGATGAACGAGCCATTTTTCTAGAAATTGGCTTGTGTTGAGGTTGTAGTGCTTTGTTGATGTAATTATTAAAAGGTTAATTCTCAGCAAAAAGAAAAGGTTGTTCAGCATGCACAAGCATTTGCGCGAGTTCGTCCCTATCCCTCTCATAATTGTAAGTGAAACCGTGTGGATGATACTGAGAGATTTTGGGTTGTGCTGGATCGCTAGAGGGCTCACCACATTTTTTGGATTGTCTAACTAAGTGACCCGTCCCTTGTTTAGATAAAGCAGATAAAATCATGTTACATGTTTTGCACTTAGCTTTGCTTTCATCCTTATTTAATAAAAAGTAGCCCCAAACCTTACTTTTTCGATGTTTCTTAGTTGCCATTTCCTCTTCCGTACACCACTCATCTAATGGATTTGGGATTTCGGAGAAGGGCCTATCCACTGATTGACCACTATATCCGGATCCCATGCTAGGCATTGTTGATGAAAATTGAGGTATAGTTTGGGTGGAATGATAAGAACTAGGATCTTGTGGTGTGCCAAATCCGTAATAGGGTTGGTATGCGTTTGGTTGAAATCCCGGAGGGGCATTCATATCGAATGCAGAAAACGGTTGGTTCATTTGGCTAAACTGATTGAATCCCATGTTTTGAGGTGGCGGCATAGACATGTTTGGGTTTTGTTGGTCACTAGAAGTAGCTATGTGTTTGGCTTTTTTGGATGAGGTATTTGGTTTTGATGCCATTGCAGAAACAAATTCACAAAAACAAATTATACTCAATTAAAATTAACAAAAATAACACTAATTAATATAAAAGGAATCAATTAACAATAATAATTAATAGCTAATAACGTACTAATAATATAATTGTAAATAGAAAATGATTAGTAATAATAAACTAAAAATAATTGAAACAAAGTTGAGTTAGATCTTACAACCAATATAGTAGAAATAGTATTAGGAAATGTGAGAATCGCAACTTCAAAGGTTTCTTGAATGATCTCCAAAAAATCTTCACCCAAATAACAAGTAATTTTGTAGTAGTACTATTAATTATTTTAAGAGCAAAGTGTTAATGTATAATTGAGAGAATTTGTTATTTAGGAATTGAGAACTTTGATAATTCTAAATTGAGGAGATTGAAATAATACAGAAGAATGAATGATGAGATGAGAGTGATGAGATGTTTGGAAAAAATACTGAAGTTTTGGTGTATTTATAGAGAAAGGAAAAAATTAGCCGTTGTAAATTTAGCTGTTGTGAAATGAACGTTGGAAATTTAGCCGTTGCAAAATTGCATTTCAGCATTTGTGCATTTGTTAGTACTGGACAATTACTGGTACTTTAGTAGTAGGCTAGTAACATTTGTGCATTTGCATAGAGTGAGTAGTGACTTGTCATTGTCACACAATGTCAAGTCACATCACCATTTGCAATGAAAAGCAAAAGGGCCAGAAGCAATTGCTTTCAACGGCTCTTAGCAACAGCAACAATTTGCAGCGAAATTGATTAGGCCCACGTGCCAGGTCACGGGCCCAGCCCACGTGCCCAGCCACGGGCCAGCCCACGGGCCTCTGAACGGGCCAATATCACGGGCTCGTGCCGGGCCCGGGCCGAAATCGAAAATCTCGAACGTGCAAGGCCCACGACCCATGTTATGGCCAGCGGGCCGTGCCGGGCCCATAGCGGGATCGGGCCGGACCGGGCTCGTGCAGCCCGCGGGCCAGCCCGGCCCATGGAGCCTAAGTACAATTTGGGTCATACAAAGGGTTTTAGTATACTTTTTCCTCATGAAAGTGTACTTTAGTCCATACAAGCTCATGACCCATGTATTTTACCAGAATAAGAAAGTGTCACTTGTAGGGCTGTGATGGAGCCACGTGTCACCTTTATAGCCATTGATTTTTAGGCTACAACAACAACAACAACAACAACAACAACAACAACAACAACAATAATAATAACAACAACAACAATGATAATAATTGCACATTGTTACTTTTTTTTTATATTAATAATAGAAATATTATTATTATTATTGAAATTATAATTATTATACTAATGTATATATATTTTCATTGTATACGGGAAATAAGCGCAGATTTGACTATGATTCATTTTTAACTTTTTCTCTCATCAAGATCACTCCTTCAAAAATTGCTAACGATGGTATGACTCTCTAACAAGGTCTCCAATATATTATTTTCTTTCATTCCTATTTTATGTTAAACATTTTCAATGACATGTATCATCATACTATGCCAAGAGCATGCTCTCTCCATGGAGATCATTTCTCCAAGTTCTCTGCATGGAGAGAAGATGGAGAGTACCAATGTTGGGGTACAATTGACTCTCCAATATCTTTCTCCTTGTAGAGCTATTTGGAGAACACCAATGTTGGTCCTCTATAAATGATTCAACTTCCAATCTTATTAAGTATTCCCTACATCCCATAATATAGTGGTCATGTCTTGGAACTAGTTCTTCATTTCCTTTTTCCTGTAAAAAAAAAAATCAAAAAGCAATAATAAATGTTCCTTGAAATAGTGTCAAACAATAAATACGACATAAATTTTAAAAGAAATGTAGGGGTATTTTGGAAAGTTTGTGTAGAAATTAAGGATAATTTAGTCAAAACAAATTGATAAAAAAAATATACACAATATTTTGAGACACTAAACACTGGTGGAAAAAAGCTCATCTGATGCGGTCAAAACCGGGCTTACTGATGTGATTTTGGTCCACATCAGATGGGCTCGCAACAGCTAACAAAAAAAATGATGCGGTTAAAAATCGCATCAGTATAGTAAGAAACTGATGCGATTTCAAGAATGACCGCATTAGATTTTGTGTGTTTTGAAAAATAAAAAAAAGTTACAGCAACCAACGAAATCAACATAACAACGAAGCAAAAGAAATTAACGCAACAATGAAACAAAAGAAATCAACGCAACAACGAAACAAACGAAATCAACGAAATCCAACAAACGAAATTCATAACTCCAACAAACGAAACCAACAAAATCCAAAATTACAATAGACTAAATTAAAACAAATGAAATTAAAACACATGAACCGCTAAAATACGAAATAAAAAGACTAAGAAAAAATTACATCTAAAAAACCCTAACCACAGAAAAATTCGAATAGCTTCATCCTTCTTCGCTTAACTCAAGCAAACTCTTCTTCGCGTCTTTAACTCGAGCAATTTCATTGATTTCGCGTCTTTAACTCGAGCAATTTTGTTAATTTTTTGTCTTTAACTTCTTCGCTTCGCCTAGGTTCATCCTTAGCCGGTGAACGGTGGTCGATGTTTCGAGCATTCGAGCAATTGTTGATGATGAATGGTGGTCGATGTTTCAAAGTGAGGAGAGGTAAGGGGAGGGGGCGGATGAGAGAGGGAATACGAGGGGATTCAGGGTTTCATTGAGGAGAGGTAAGGGGATGGGGCAGATGAGAGAGGGAAGAGGAGGGGATTTAGGGTTTCAGTGAGGAGAGGGGGTGGAGGAAAGATAGAAGAGGCTGAGGTTTAGGGTTTAAGAGTTGAGGAAAGAGGAGAGACGCGGTCTAGGGTTTGAGAGGTGAGGGAAGAGGAGAGGCGTGAGTGGCCTAGGGTTATAAGAGAGAGTGGGGTGGGTTTCGTTTTTTTATAGAAAAATAAGAAAATTTGATGCGGTCCACCAAACCGCGTCAGATTTGTAAAAAACCGCATTAGTTTTTTTAATTTGATGCGGTCCACAAAAGGATCACATTAGATTGTCCTCCCAGCTTTCCCTCCCATTTTTAATGTTGATTTTCGGATGCGGTTTTACAAAAACCGAATTTGTTACTAAGTGATATATAAGGTTTTTTCCACTATTGAAAAAAAAGGAATGCTACCACTATATTATGTGACGAAGGGAGTATTACAATTGTTGTTTTTAATCTACGAAGTTTAGTTTTCTTGTTTACCATCAACATAAAACTTTATTTTTAGCCTTATTTTGGATCAAGTCCAACCTATCTTCAAAGCCTTTTTGGCTGCAACTTAAAAGTTTTTGATTTA